>NW_027054830.1:0-9963 GCF_011386835.1 Chrysemys picta bellii | reverse complement strand
TGCATCGCTAGCAAACCAGGTTTGCTAGTCTCTAAGGGGCCACAGGGGCCTCTGACACCAGGCACTGCATCGCTAGCAAACCAGGTTTGCTAGTCTCTAAGGGGCCACAGGGGCCTCTGACACCAGGCACTGCATCTCTAGCAAACCAGGTTTGCTAGTCTCTAAGGGGCCACAGGGGCCTCTGACACCAGGCACTGCATCTCTAGCAAACCAGGTTTGCTAGTCTCTAAGGGGCCACAGGGGCCTGTGACACCAGGCACTGCATCTCTAGCAAACCAGGTTTGCTAGTCTCTAAGGGGCCACAGGGGCCTCTGACACCAGGCACTGCATCTCTAGCAAACCAGGTTTGCTAGTCTCTAAGGGGCCACAGGGGCCTGACACCAGGCACTGCATCTCTAGCAAACCAGGTTTGCTAGTCTCTAAGGGGCCACAGGCCTCTGACACCAGGCACTGCATCTCTAGCAAACCAGGTTTGCTAGTCTCTAAGGGGCCACAGGGGCCTGACACCAGGCACTGCATCTCTAGCAAACCAGGTTTGCTAGTCTCTAAGGGGCCACAGGGGCCTGACACCAGGCACTGCATCTCTAGCAAACCAGGTTTGCTAGTCTCTAAGGGGCCACAGGGGCCTGACACCAGGCACTGCATCTCTAGCAAACCAGGTTTGCTAGTCTCTAAGGGGCCACAGGCCCCTGACACCAGGCACTGCATCTCTAGCAAACCAGGTTTGCTAGTCTCTAAGGGGCCACAGGCCCTGACACCAGGCACTGCATCTCTAGCAAACCAGGTTTGCTAGTCTCTAAGGGGCCACAGGCCCCTGACACCAGGCACTGCATCTCTAGCAAACCAGGTTTGCTAGTCTCTAAGGGGCCACAGGGGCCTGACACCAGGCACTGCATCTCTAGCAAACCAGGTTTGCTAGTCTCTAAGGGGCCACAGGGGCCTGACACCAGGCACTGCATCTCTAGCAAACCAGGTTTGCTAGTCTCTAAGGGGCCACAGGGGCCTGACACCAGGCACTGCATCTCTAGCAAACCAGGTTTGCTAGTCTCTAAGGGGCCACAGGGGCCTGACACCAGGCACTGCATCTCTAGCAAACCAGGTTTGCTAGTCTCTAAGGGGCCACAGGGGCCTGACACCAGGCACTGCATCTCTAGCAAACCAGGTTTGCTAGTCTCTAAGGGGCCACAGGGGCCTGACACCAGGCACTGCATCTCTAGCAAACCAGGTTTGCTAGTCTCTAAGGGGCCACAGGGGCCTGACACCAGGCACTGCATCTCTAGCAAACCAGGTTTGCTAGTCTCTAAGGGGCCACAGGGGCCTGACACCAGGCACTGCATCTCTAGCAAACCAGGTTGCTAGTCTCTAAGGGGCCACAGGGGCCTGACACCAGGCACTGCATCTCTAGCAAACCAGGTTTGCTAGTCTCTAAGGGGCCACAGGGGCCTGACACCAGGCACTGCATCTCTAGCAAACCAGGTTTGCTAGTCTCTAAGGGGCCACAGGGGCCTGACACCAGGCACTGCATCTCTAGCAAACCAGGTTTGCTAGTCTCTAAGGGGCCACAGGGGCCTGACACCAGGCACTGCATCTCTAGCAAACCAGGTTTGCTAGTCTCTAAGGGGCCACAGGGGCCTGACACCAGGCACTGCATCTCTAGCAAACCAGGTTTGCTAGTCTCTAAGGGGCCACAGGGGCCTGACACCAGGCACTGCATCTCTAGCAAACCAGGTTTGCTAGTCTCTAAGGGGCCACAGGCCCCTGACACCAGGCACTGCATCTCTAGCAAACCAGGTTTGCTAGTCTCTAAGGGGCCACAGGCCCCTGACACCAGGCACTGCATCTCTAGCAAACCAGGTTTGCTAGTCTCTAAGGGGCCACAGGCCCCTGACACCAGGCACTGCATCTCTAGCAAACCAGGTTTGCTAGTCTCTAAGGGGCCACAGGGGCCTGACACCAGGCACTGCATCTCTAGCAAACCAGGTTTGCTAGTCTCTAAGGGGCCACAGGGGCCTGACACCAGGCACTGCATCTCTAGCAAACCAGGTTTGCTAGTCTCTAAGGGGCCACAGGGGCCTGACACCAGGCACTGCATCTCTAGCAAACCAGGTTTGCTAGTCTCTAAGGGGCCACAGGGGCCTGACACCAGGCACTGCATCTCTAGCAAACCAGGTTTGCTAGTCTCTAAGGGGCCACAGGGGCCTGACACCAGGCACTGCATCTCTAGCAAACCAGGTTTGCTAGTCTCTAAGGGGCCACAGGGGCCTGACACCAGGCACTGCATCTCTAGCAAACCAGGTTTGCTAGTCTCTAAGGGGCCACAGGGGCCTGACACCAGGCACTGCATCTCTAGCAAACCAGGTTTGCTAGTCTCTAAGGGGCCACAGGGGCCTGACACCAGGCACTGCATCTCTAGCAAACCAGGTTTGCTAGTCTCTAAGGGGCCACAGGGGCCTGACACCAGGCACTGCATCTCTAGCAAACCAGGTTTGCTAGTCTCTAAGGGGCCACAGGGGCCTGACACCAGGCACTGCATCTCTAGCAAACCAGGTTTGCTAGTCTCTAAGGGGCCACAGGGGCCTGACACCAGGCACTGCATCTCTAGCAAACCAGGTTTGCTAGTCTCTAAGGGGCCACAGGGGCCTGACACCAGGCACTGCATCTCTAGCAAACCAGGTTTGCTAGTCTCTAAGGGGCCACAGGGGCCTGACACCAGGCACTGCATCTCTAGCAAACCAGGTTTGCTAGTCTCTAAGGGGCCACAGGGGCCTGACACCAGGCACTGCATCTCTAGCAAACCAGGTTTGCTAGTCTCTAAGGGGCCACAGGGGCCTGACACCAGGCACTGCATCTCTAGCAAACCAGGTTTGCTAGTCTCTAAGGGGCCACAGGGGCCTGACACCAGGCACTGCATCTCTAGCAAACCAGGTTTGCTAGTCTCTAAGGGGCCACAGGGGCCTGACACCAGGCACTGCATCTCTAGCAAACCAGGTTTGCTAGTCTCTAAGGGGCCACAGGCCCCTGACACCAGGCACTGCATCTCTAGCAAACCAGGTTTGCTAGTCTCTAAGGGGCCACAGGCCCCTGACACCAGGCACTGCATCTCTAGCAAACCAGGTTTGCTAGTCTCTAAGGGGCCACAGGGGCCTGACACCAGGCACTGCATCTCTAGCAAACCAGGTTTGCTAGTCTCTAAGGGGCCACAGGGGCCTGACACCAGGCACTGCATCTCTAGCAAACCAGGTTTGCTAGTCTCTAAGGGGCCACAGGGGCCTGACACCAGGCACTGCATCTCTAGCAAACCAGGTTTGCTAGTCTCTAAGGGGCCACAGGGGCCTGACACCAGGCACTGCATCTCTAGCAAACCAGGTTTGCTAGTCTCTAAGGGGCCACAGGGGCCTGACACCAGGCACTGCATCTCTAGCAAACCAGGTTTGCTAGTCTCTAAGGGGCCACAGGGGCCTGACACCAGGCACTGCATCTCTAGCAAACCAGGTTTGCTAGTCTCTAAGGGGCCACAGGCCTCTGACACCAGGCACTGCATCTCTAGCAAACCAGGTTTGCTAGTCTCTAAGGGGCCACAGGGCCTCTGACACCAGGCACTGCATCTCTAGCAAACCAGGTTTGCTAGTCTCTAAGGGGCCACAGGCCTCTGACACCAGGCACTGCATCTCTAGCAAACCAGGTTTGCTAGTCTCTAAGGGGCCACAGGGGCCTGACACCAGGCACTGCATCTCTAGCAAACCAGGTTTGCTAGTCTCTAAGGGGCCACAGGGGCCTGACACCAGGCACTGCATCTCTAGCAAACCAGGTTTGCTAGTCTCTAAGGGGCCACAGGCCTCTGACACCAGGCACTGCATCTCTAGCAAACCAGGTTTGCTAGTCTCTAAGGGGCCACAGGGGCCTGACACCAGGCACTGCATCTCTAGCAAACCAGGTTTGCTAGTCTCTAAGGGGCCACAGGGGCCTGACACCAGGCACTGCATCTCTAGCAAACCAGGTTTGCTAGTCTCTAAGGGGCCACAGGGGCCTGACACCAGGCACTGCATCTCTAGCAAACCAGGTTTGCTAGTCTCTAAGGGCCACAGGGGCCTGACACCAGGCACTGCATCTCTAGCAAACCAGGTTTGCTAGTCTCTAAGGGGCCACAGGCCTCTGACACCAGGCACTGCATCTCTAGCAAACCAGGTTTGCTAGTCTCTAAGGGGCCACAGGGGCCTGACACCAGGCACTGCATCTCTAGCAAACCAGGTTTGCTAGTCTCTAAGGGGCCACAGGGGCCTGACACCAGGCACTGCATCTCTAGCAAACCAGGTTTGCTAGTCTCTAAGGGGCCACAGGGGCCTGACACCAGGCACTGCATCTCTAGCAAACCAGGTTTGCTAGTCTCTAAGGGGCCACAGGGGCCTGACACCAGGCACTGCATCTCTAGCAAACCAGGTTTGCTAGTCTCTAAGGGGCCACAGGGGCCTGACACCAGGCACTGCATCTCTAGCAAACCAGGTTTGCTAGTCTCTAAGGGGCCACAGGCCCCTGACACCAGGCACTGCATCTCTAGCAAACCAGGTTTGCTAGTCTCTAAGGGGCCACAGGCCCCTGACACCAGGCACTGCATCTCTAGCAAACCAGGTTTGCTAGTCTCTAAGGGGCCACAGGGGCCTGACACCAGGCACTGCATCTCTAGCAAACCAGGTTTGCTAGTCTCTAAGGGGCCACAGGGGCCTGACACCAGGCACTGCATCTCTAGCAAACCAGGTTTGCTAGTCTCTAAGGGGCCACAGGGGCCTGACACCAGGCACTGCATCTCTAGCAAACCAGGTTTGCTAGTCTCTAAGGGGCCACAGGGGCCTGACACCAGGCACTGCATCTCTAGCAAACCAGGTTTGCTAGTCTCTAAGGGGCCACAGGGGCCTGACACCAGGCACTGCATCTCTAGCAAACCAGGTTTGCTAGTCTCTAAGGGGCCACAGGGGCCTGACACCAGGCACTGCATCTCTAGCAAACCAGGTTTGCTAGTCTCTAAGGGGCCACAGGGGCCTGACACCAGGCACTGCATCTCTAGCAAACCAGGTTTGCTAGTCTCTAAGGGGCCACAGGGGCCTGACACCAGGCACTGCATCTCTAGCAAACCAGGTTTGCTAGTCTCTAAGGGGCCACAGGGGCCTGACACCAGGCACTGCATCTCTAGCAAACCAGGTTTGCTAGTCTCTAAGGGGCCACAGGGGCCTGACACCAGGCACTGCATCTCTAGCAAACCAGGTTTGCTAGTCTCTAAGGGGCCACAGGGGCCTGACACCAGGCACTGCATCTCTAGCAAACCAGGTTTGCTAGTCTCTAAGGGGCCACAGGGGCCTGACACCAGGCACTGCATCTCTAGCAAACCAGGTTTGCTAGTCTCTAAGGGGCCACAGGGGCCTGACACCAGGCACTGCATCTCTAGCAAACCAGGTTTGCTAGTCTCTAAGGGGCCACAGGGGCCTGACACCAGGCACTGCATCTCTAGCAAACCAGGTTTGCTAGTCTCTAAGGGGCCACAGGGGCCTGACACAAGGCACTGCATCTCTAGCAAACCAGTTTGCTAGTCTCTAAGGGGCCACAGGCCTCTGACACCAGGCACTGCATCTCTAGCAAACCAAGTTTGCTAGTCTCTAAGGGGCCACAGGGCCTCTGACACCAGGCACTGCATCTCTAGCAAACCAAGTTTGCTAGTCTCTAAGGGGCCACAGGTCTCTGACACCAGGCACTGCATCTCTAGCAAACCAGGTTTGCTAGTCTCTAAGGGGCCACAGGGGCCTGACACCAGGCACTGCATCTCTAGCAAACCAGGTTTGCTAGTCTCTAAGGGGCCACAGGCCTCTGACACCAGGCACTGCATCTCTAGCAAACCAGGTTTGCTAGTCTCTTAGGGGCCACAGGGGCCTGACACCAGGCACTGCATCTCTAGCAAACCAGGTTTGCTAGTCTCTAAGGGGCCACAGGGGCCTGACACCAGGCACTGCATCTCTAGCAAACCAGGTTTGCTAGTCTCTAAGGGGCCACAGGCCTCTGACACCAGGCACTGCATCTCTAGCAAACCAGGTTTGCTAGTCTCTAAGGGGCCACAGGCCTCTGACACCAGGCACTGCATCTCTAGCAAACCAGGTTTGCTAGTCTCTAAGGGGCCACAGGGGCCTGACACCAGGCACTGCATCTCTAGCAAACCAGGTTTGCTAGTCTCTAAGGGGCCACAGGGGCCTGACACCAGGCACTGCATCGCTAGCAAACCAGGTTTGCTAGTCTCTAAGGGGCCACAGGGGCCTGACACCAGGCACTGCATCGCTAGCAAACCAGGTTTGCTAGTCTCTAAGGGGCCACAGGGGCTTGACACCAGGCACTGCATCGCTAGCAAACCAGGTTTGCTAGTCTCTAAGGGGCCACAGTGGCCTGACACCAGGCACTGCATCTCTAGCAAACCAGGTTTGCTAGTCTCTAAGGGCCACAGGGGCCTGACACCAGGCACTGCATCTCTAGCAAACCAGGTTTGCTAGTCTCTAAGGGGCCACAGGGGCCTGACACCAGGCACTGCATCTCTAGCAAACCAGGTTTGCTAGTCTCTAAGGGGCCACAGGGGCCTGACACCAGGCACTGCATCTCTAGCAAACCAGGTTTGCTAGTCTCTAAGGGGCCACAGGGGCCTGACACCAGGCACTGCATCTCTAGCAAACCAGGTTTGCTAGTCTCTAAGGGGCCACAGGGGCCTGACACCAGGCACTGCATCTCTAGCAAACCAGGTTTGCTAGTCTCTAAGGGGCCACAGGGGCCTGACACCAGGCACTGCATCTCTAGCAAACCAAGTTTGCTAGTCTCTAAGGGGCCACAGGCCTCTGACACCAGGCACTGCATCTCTAGCAAACCAAGTTTGCTAGTCTCTAAGGGGCCACAGGCCTCTGACACCAGGCACTGCATCTCTAGCAAACAAGTTTGCTAGTCTCTAAGGGGCCACAGGTCTCTGACACCAGGCACTGCATCTCTAGCAAACCAGGTTTGCTAGTCTCTAAGGGGCCACAGGGGCCTGACACCAGGCACTGCATCTCTAGCAAACCAGGTTTGCTAGTCTCTAAGGGGCCACAGGCCTCTGACACCAGGCACTGCATCTCTAGCAAACCAGGTTTGCTAGTCTCTAAGGGGCCACAGGGGCCTGACACCAGGCACTGCATCTCTAGCAAACCAGGTTTGCTAGTCTCTAAGGGGCCACAGGGGCCTGACACCAGGCACTGCATCTCTAGCAAACCAGGTTTGCTAGTCTCTAAGGGGCCACAGGCCTCTGACACCAGGCACTGCATCTCTAGCAAACCAGGTTTGCTAGTCTCTAAGGGGCCACAGGCCTCTGACACCAGGCACTGCATCTCTAGCAAACCAGGTTTGCTAGTCTCTAAGGGGCCACAGGGGCCTGACACCAGGCACTGCATCTCTAGCAAACCAGGTTTGCTAGTCTCTAAGTTGCCACAGGGGCCTGACACCAGGCACTGCATCGCTAGCAAACCAGGTTTGCTAGTCTCTAAGGGGCCACAGGGGCCTGACACCAGGCACTGCATCGCTAGCAAACCAGGTTTGCTAGTCTCTAAGGGGCCACAGGGGCCTGACACCAGGCACTGCATCGCTAGCAAACCAGGTTTGCTAGTCTCTAAGGGGCCACAGTGGCCTGACACCAGGCACTGCATCTCTAGCAAACCAGGTTTGCTAGTCTCTAAGGGGCCACAGGGGCCTTACACCAGGCACTGCATCTCTAGCAAACCAGGTTTGCTAGTCTCTAAGGGGCCACAGGCCTGACACCAGGCACTGCATCTCTAGCAAACAGGGTTTGCTAGTCTCTAAGGGGCCACAGGTCTCTGACACCAGGCACTGCATCGCTAGCAAACCAGGTTTGCTAGTCTCTAAGGGGCCACAGGTCTCTGACACCAGGCACTGCATCGCTAGCAAACCAGGTTTGCTAGTCTCTAAGGGGCCACAGGTCTCTGACACCAGGCACTGCATCGCTAGCAAACCAAGTTTGCTAGTCTCTAAGGGGCCACAGGTCTCTGACACCAGGCACTGCATCTCTAGCAAACCAAGTTTGCTAGTCTCTAAGGGGCCACAGGTCTCTGACACCAGGCACTGCATCGCTAGCAAACCAAGTTTGCTAGTCTCTAAGGGGCCACAGGTCTCTGACACAAGGCACTGCATCTCTAGCAAACCAGGTTTGCTAGTCTCTAAGGGGCCACAGGTCTGTGACACAAGGCACTGCATCTCTAGCAAACCAAGTTTGCTAGTCTCTAAGGGGCCACAGGTCTCTGACACAAGGCACTGCATCTCTAGCAAACCAGGTTTGCTAGTCTCTAAGGGGCCACAGGCCTGACACCAGGCACTGCATCTCTAGCAAACCAGGTTTGCTAGTCTCTAAGGGGCCACAGGTCTGACACCAGGCACTGCATCTCTAGCAAACCAGGTTTGCTAGTCTCTAAGGGGCCACAGGCCTGACACCAGGCACTGCATCTCTAGCAAACCAGGTTTGCTAGTCTCTAAGGGGCCACAGGCCTGACACCAGGCACTGCATCTCTAGCAAACCAGGTTTGCTAGTCTCTAAGGGGCCACAGGCCTGACACCAGGCACTGCATCTCTAGCAAACCAGGTTTGCTAGTCTCTAAGGGGCCACAGGTCTCTGACACCAGGCACTGCATCTCTAGCAAACCAGGTTTGCTAGTCTCTAAGGGGCCACAGGTCTCTGACACAAGGCACTGCATCTCTAGCAAACCAGGTTTGCTAGTCTCTAAGGGGCCACAGGTCTGTGACACAAGGCACTGCATCTCTAGCAAACCAAGGTTTGCTAGTCTCTAAGGGGCCACAGGTCTCTGACACCAGGCACTGCATCTCTAGCAAACCAGGTTTGCTAGTCTCTAAGGGGCCACAGGCCTGACACCAGGCACTGCATCTCTAGCAAACCAGGTTTGCTAGTCTCTAAGGGGCCACAGGCCTGACACAAGGCACTGCATCGCTAGCAAACCAAGTTTGCTAGTCTCTAAGGGGCCACAGGCCTGACACCAGGCACTGCATCGCTAGCAAACCAGGTTTGCTAGTCTCTAAGGGGCCACAGGCCTGACACAAGGCACTGCATCTCTAGCAAACCAGGTTTGCTAGTCTCTAAGGGGCCACAGGCCTGACACCAGGCACTGCATCTCTAGCAAACCAGGTTTGCTAGTCTCTAAGGGGCCACAGGCCTCTGACACCAGGCACTGCATCGCTAGCAAACCAGTTTTGCTAGTCTCTAAGGGGCCACAGGGGCCTCTGACACCAGGCACTGCATCGCTAGCAAACCAGGTTTGCTAGTCTCTAAGGGGCCACAGGGGCCTCTGACACCAGGCACTGCATCGCTAGCAAACCAGGTTTGCTAGTCTCTAAGGGCCACAGGGGCCTCTGACACCAGGCACTGCATCGCTAGCAAGCCAGGTTTGCTAGTCTCTAAGGGGCCACAGGTCTGGCAGACACCAGGCACTGCATCGCTAGCAAGCCAGGTTTGCTAGTCTCTAAGGGGCCACAGGTCTGGCAGACACCAGGCACTGCATCTCTAGCAAACCAAGTTTGCTAGTCTCTAAGGGGCCACAGGTCTGGCAGACACCAGGCACTGCATCGCTAGCAAACCAAGTTTGCTAGTCTCTAAGGGGCCACAGGTCTGGCAGACACCAGGCACTGCATCGCTAGCAAGCCAGGTTTGCTAGTCTCTAAGGGGCCACAGGTCTGGCAGACACCAGGCACTGCATCTCTAGCAAGCCAGGTTTGCTAGTCTCTAAGGGGCCACAGGTCTGGCAGACACCAGGCACTGCATCTCTAGCAAGCCAGGTTTGCTAGTCTCTAAGGGGCCACAGGTCTGGCAGACACCAGGCACTGCATCTCTAGCAAGCCAGGTTTGCTAGTCTCTAAGGGGCCACGGGTCTGGCAGACACCAGGCACTGC
>NW_027054829.1:0-9977 GCF_011386835.1 Chrysemys picta bellii | reverse complement strand
GTTTGCTAGTCTCTAAGGGGCCACAGGCCTGACACCAGGCACTGCATCTCTAGCAAACCCAGGTTTGCTAGTCTCTAAGGGGCCACAGGCCTGACACCAGGCACTGCATCTCTAGCAAACCAGGTTTGCTAGTCTCTAAGGGGCCACAGGCCTGACACCAGGCACTGCATCTCTAGCAAAACCAGTTTGCTAGTCTCTAAGGGGCCACAGGCCTGACACCAGGCACTGCATCTCTAGCAAACCAGGTTTGCTAGTCTCTAAGGGGCCACAGGCCTGACACCAGGCACTGCATCTCTAGCAAACCAGGTTGCTAGTCTCTAAGGGGCCACAGGCTCTGACACAGGCACTGCATCTCTAGCAAACCAAGTTTGCTAGTCTCTAAGGGGCCACAGGGCCTGACACCAGGCACTGCATCTCTAGCAAACCAGGTTTGCTAGTCTCTAAGGGGCCACAGGCCTGACACCAGGCACTGCATCTCTAGCAAACCAGGTTTGCTAGTCTCTAAGGGGCCACAGGTCTCTGACACAAGGCACTGCATCTCTAGCAAACCAGGTTTGCTAGTCTCTAAGGGGCCACAGGTCTCTGACACAAGGCACTGCATCTCTAGCAAACCAAGTTTGCTAGTCTCTAAGGGGCCACAGGTCTCTGACACAAGGCACTGCATCTCTAGCAAACCAGGTTTGCTAGTCTCTAAGGGGCCACAGGTCTCTGACACAAGGCACTGCATCTCTAGCAAACCAAGTTTGCTAGTCTCTAAGGGGCCACAGGCTCTGACACAAGGCACTGCATCTCTAGCAAACCAAGTTTGCTAGTCTCTAAGGGGCCACAGGTCTCTGACACAAGGCACTGCATCTCTAGCAAACCAGGTTTGCTAGTCTCTAAGGGGCCACAGGTCTCTGACACAAGGCACTGCATCGCTAGCAAACCAAGGTTTGCTAGTCTCTAAGGGGCCACAGGTCTCTGACACAAGGCACTGCATCTCTAGCAAACCAAGTTTGCTAGTCTCTAAGGGGCCACAGGTCTCTGACACAAGGCACTGCATCTCTAGCAAACCAAGTTTGCTAGTCTCTAAGGGGCCACAGGTCTCTGACACAAGGCACTGCATCTCTAGCAAACCAAGTTTGCTAGTCTCTAAGGGGCCACAGGTCTCTGACACAAGGCACTGCATCTCTAGCAAACCAGGTTTGCTAGTCTCTAAGGGGCCACAGGTCTCTGACACAAGGCACTGCATCTCTAGCAAACCAAGGTTTGCTAGTCTCTAAGGGGCCACAGGTCTCTGACACAAGGCACTGCATCTCTAGCAAACCAAGTTTGCTAGTCTCTAAGGGGCCACAGGTCTCTGACACAAGGCACTGCATCTCTAGCAAACCAGGTTTGCTAGTCTCTAAGGGGCCACAGGTCTCTGACACAAGGCACTGCATCTCTAGCAAACCAAGTTTGCTAGTCTCTAAGGGGCCACAGGTCTCTGACACAAGGCACTGCATCTCTAGCAAACCAAGTTTGCTAGTCTCTAAGGGGCCACAGGTCTCTGACACAAGGCACTGCATCTCTAGCAAACAAGTTTGCTAGTCTCTAAGGGGCCACAGGTCTCTGACACAAGGCACTGCATCTCTAGCAAACCAAGTTTGCTAGTCTCTAAGGGGCCACAGGTCTCTGACACAAGGCACTGCATCGCTAGCAAACCAAGTTTGCTAGTCTCTAAGGGGCCACAGGTCTCTGACACAAGGCACTGCATCTCTAGCAAACCAAGGTTTGCTAGTCTCTAAGGGGCCACAGGTCTCTGACACAAGGCACTGCATCTCTAGCAAACCAAGTTTGCTAGTCTCTAAGGGGCCACAGGTCTCTGACACAAGGCACTGCATCGCTAGCAAACCAAGTTTGCTAGTCTCTAAGGGGCCACAGGTCTCTGACACAAGGCACTGCATCTCTAGCAAACCAAGTTTGCTAGTCTCTAAGGGGCCACAGGTCTGTGACACAAGGCACTGCATCGCTAGCAAACCAGGTTTGCTAGTCTCTAAGGGGCCACAGGCCTGACACAAGGCACTGCATCTCTAGCAAACCAAGTTTGCTAGTCTCTAAGGGGCCACAGGTCTCTGACACAAGGCACTGCATCTCTAGCAAACCAAGTTTGCTAGTCTCTAAGGGGCCACAGGTCTCTGACACAAGGCACTGCATCTCTAGCAAACCAAGTTTGCTAGTCTCTAAGGGGCCACAGGTCTCTGACACAAGGCACTGCATCGCTAGCAAACCAAGTTTGCTAGTCTCTAAGGGGCCACAGGTCTCTGACACAAGGCACTGCATCGCTAGCAAACCAAGTTTGCTAGTCTCTAAGGGGCCACAGGTCTCTGACACAAGGCACTGCATCGCTAGCAAACCAAGTTTGCTAGTCTCTAAGGGGCCACAGGTCTCTGACACAAGGCACTGCATCGCTAGCAAACCAAGTTTGCTAGTCTCTAAGGGGCCACAGGTCTCTGACACAAGGCACTGCATCGCTAGCAAACCAAGTTTGCTAGTCTCTAAGGGGCCACAGGCCTGTGACACAAGGCACTGCATCGCTAGCAAACCAAGTTTGCTAGTCTCTAAGGGGCCACAGGTCTGTGACACAAGGCACTGCATCTCTAGCAAACCAAGTTTGCTAGTCTCTAAGGGGCCACAGGTCTCTGACACAAGGCACTGCATCTCTAGCAAACCAAGTTTGCTAGTCTCTAAGGGGCCACAGGTCTCTGACACAAGGCACTGCATCGCTAGCAAACCAAGTTTGCTAGTCTCTAAGGGGCCACAGGTCAATGACACCAGGCACTGCATCTCTAGCAAACCAAGTTTGCTAGTCTCTAAGGGGCCACAGGTCTCTGACACCAGGCACTGCATCGCTAGCAAACCAAGTTTGCTAGTCTCTAAGGGGCCACAGGTCTCTGACACCAGGCACTGCATCTCTAGCAAACCAGGTTTGCTAGTCTCTAAGGGGCCACAGGTCTGTGACACAAGGCACTGCATCTCTAGCAAACCAAGTTTGCTAGTCTCTAAGGGGCCACAGGTCTCTGACACCAGGCACTGCATCTCTAGCAAACCAAGTTTGCTAGTCTCTAAGGGGCCACAGGCCTGACACCATGCACTGCATCTCTAGCAAACCAGGTTTGCTAGTCTCTAAGGGGCCACAGGCCTGACACCAGGCACTGCATCTCTAGCAAACCAGGTTTGCTAGTCTCTAAGGGGCCACAGGCCTGACACCAGGCACTGCATCTCTAGCAAACCAGGTTTGCTAGTCTCTAAGGGGCCACAGGTCTCTGACACCAGGCACTGCATCTCTAGCAAACCAAGTTTGCTAGTCTCTAAGGGGCCACAGGTCTCTGACACCAGGCACTGCATCTCTAGCAAACCAAGTTTGCTAGTCTCTAAGGGGCCACAGGTCTCTGACACAAGGCACTGCATTGCTAGCAAACCAAGTTTGCTAGTCTCTAAGGGGCCACAGGTCTCTGACACAAGGCACTGCATCGCTAGCAAACCAAGTTTGCTAGTCTCTAAGGGGCCACAGGTCTCTGACACAAGGCACTGCATCTCTAGCAAACCAAGTTTGCTAGTCTCTAAGGGGCCACAGGTCTCTGACACAAGGCACTGCATCTCTAGCAAACCAGGTTTGCTAGTCTCTAAGGGGCCACAGGTCTCTGACACAAGGCACTGCATCTCTAGCAAACCAGGTTTGCTAGTCTCTAAGGGGCCACAGGTCTCTGACACAAGGCACTGCATCTCTAGCAAACCAAGTTTGCTAGTCTCTAAGGGGCCACAGGTCTCTGACACAAGGCACTGCATCTCTAGCAAACCAAGTTTGCTAGTCTCTAAGGGGCCACAGGCCTGACACCAGGCACTGCATCTCTAGCAAACCAGGTTTGCTAGTCTCTAAGGGGCCACAGGCCTGACACCAGGCACTGCATCTCTAGCAAACCAGCTTTGCTAGTCTCTAAGGGGCCACAGGTCTCTGACACAAGGCACTGCATCTCTAGCAAACCAGGTTTGCTAGTCTCTAAGGGGCCACAGGCCTGACACCAGGCACTGCATCTCTAGCAAACCAGGTTTGCTAGTCTCTAAGGGGCCACAGGTCTCTGACACAAGGCACTGCATCGCTAGCAAACCAAGTTTACTAGTCTCTAAGGGGCCACAGGTCTCTGACACAAGGCACTGCATCGCTAGCAAACCAAGTTTGCTAGTCTCTAAGGGGCCACAGGTCTCTGACACAAGGCACTGCATCTCTAGCAAACCAAGTTTGCTAGTCTCTAAGGGGCCACAGGTCTGTGACACAAGGCACTGCATCTCTAGCAAACCAGGTTTGCTAGTCTCTAAGGGGCCACAGGCCTGACACCAGGCACTGCATCTCTAGCAAACCAGGTTTGCTAGTCTCTAAGGGGCCACAGGCCTGACACCAGGCACTGCATCTCTAGCAAACCAGGTTTGCTAGTCTCTAAGGGGCCACAGGCCTGACACCAGGCACTGCATCTCTAGCAAACCAGGTTTGCTAGTCTCTAAGGGGCCACAGGCCTGACACCAGGCACTGCATCTCTAGCAAACCAGGTTTGCTAGTCTCTAAGGGGCCACAGGCCTGACACCAGGCACTGCATCTCTAGCAAACCAGGTTTGCTAGTCTCTAAGGGGCCACAGGCCTGACACCAGGCACTGCATCTCTAGCAAACCAGGTTTGCTAGTCTCTAAGGGGCCACAGGCCTGACACCAGGCACTGCATCTCTAGCAAACCAGGTTTGCTAGTCTCTAAGGGGCCACAGGCCTGACACCAGGCACTGCATCTCTAGCAAACCAGGTTTGCTAGTCTCTAAGGGGCCACAGGCCTGACACCAGGCACTGCATCTCTAGCAAACCAGGTTTGCTAGTCTCTAAGGGGCCACAGGCCTGTGACACAAGGCACTGCATCGCTAGCAAACCAAGTTTGCTAGTCTCTAAGGGGCCACAGGCCTGACACCAGGCACTGCATCGCTAGCAAACCAAGTTTGCTAGTCTCTAAGGGGCCACAGGCCTGACACCAGGCACTGCATCTCTAGCAAACCAGGTTTGCTAGTCTCTAAGGGGCCACAGGTCTCTGACACAAGGCACTGCATCTCTAGCAAACCAGGTTTGCTAGTCTCTAAGGGGCCACAGGTCTCTGACACAAGGCACTGCATCTCTAGCAAACCAAGTTTGCTAGTCTCTAAGGGGCCACAGGTCTCTGAAACAAGGCACTGCATCGCTAGCAAACCAAGTTTGCTAGTCTCTAAGGGGCCACAGGTCTCTGACACAAGGCACTGCATCGCTAGCAAACCAAGTTTGCTAGTCTCTAAGGGGCCACAGGTCTCTGACACAAGGCACTGCATCGCTAGCAAACCAAGTTTGCTAGTCTCTAAGGGGCCACAGGTCTCTGACACAAGGCACTGCATCTCTAGCAAACCAAGTTTGCTAGTCTCTAAGGGGCCACAGGCCTGACACAAGGCACTGCATCGCTAGCAAACCAAGTTTGCTAGTCTCTAAGGGGCCACAGGCCTGACACCAGGCACTGCATCTCTAGCAAACCAGGTTTGCTAGTCTCTAAGGGGCCACAGGCCTGACACCAGGCACTGCATCTCTAGCAAACCAGGTTTGCTAGTCTCTAAGGGGCCACAGGTCTCTGACACAAGGCACTGCATCTCTAGCAAACCAGGTTTGCTAGTCTCTAAGGGCCACAGGTCTCTGACACAAGGCACTGCATCTCTAGCAAACCAAGTTTGCTAGTCTCTAAGGGGCCACAGGTCTCTGACACAAGGCACTGCATCGCTAGCAAACCAAGTTTGCTAGTCTCTAAGGGGCCACAGGTCTCTGACACAAGGCACTGCATCGCTAGCAAACCAAGTTTGCTAGTCTCTAAGGGGCCACAGGTCTCTGACACAAGGCACTGCATCGCTAGCAAACCAAGTTTGCTAGTCTCTAAGGGGCCACAGGTCTCTGACACAAGGCACTGCATCGCTAGCAAACCAAGTTTGCTAGTCTCTAAGGGGCCACAGGTCTCTGACACAAGGCACTGCATCGCTAGCAAACCAAGTTTGCTAGTCTCTAAGGGGCCACAGGTCTCTGACACAAGGCACTGCATCTCTAGCAAACCAAGTTTGCTAGTCTCTAAGGGGCCACAGGTCTCTGACACAAGGCACTGCATCTCTAGCAAACCAGGTTTGCTAGTCTCTAAGGGGCCACAGGTCTCTGACACAAGGCACTGCACCTCTAGCAAACCAAGTTTGCTAGTCTCTAAGGGGCCACAGGTCTGTGACACAAGGCACTGCATCGCTAGCAAACCAGGTTTGCTAGTCTCTAAGGGGCCACAGGCCTGTGACACAAGGCACTGCATCTCTAGCAAACCAGGTTTCCTAGTCTCTAAGGGGCCACAGGTCTCTGACACAAGGCACTGCACCTCTAGCAAACCAAGTTTGCTAGTCTCTAAGGGGCCACAGGTCTGTGACACAAGGCACTGCATCGCTAGCAAACCAGGTTTGCTAGTCTCTAAGGGGCCACAGGCCTGTGACACAAGGCACTGCATCTCTAGCAAACCAGGTTTCCTAGTCTCTAAGGGGCCACAGGTCTCTGACACAAGGCACTGCATCTCTAGCAAACCAAGTTTGCTAGTCTCTAAGGGGCCACAGGTCTCTGACACAAGGCACTGCATCTCTAGCAAACCAAGTTTGCTAGTCTCTAAGGGGCCACAGGTCTCTGACACAAGGCACTGCATCTCTAGCAAACCAAGTTTGCTAGTCTCTAAGGGGCCACAGGTCTCTGACACAAGGCACTGCATCGCTAGCAAACCAAGTTTGCTAGTCTCTAAGGGGCCACAGGTCTCTGACACAAGGCACTGCATCTCTAGAAAACCAGGCTTGCTAGTCTCTAAGGGGCCACAGGTCTGTGACACAAGGCACTGCATCTCTAGCAAACCAAGTTTGCTAGTCTCTAAGGGGCCACAGGTCTCTGACACAAGGCACTGCATCGCTAGCAAACCAAGTTTGCTAGTCTCTAAGGGGCCACAGGTCTCTGACACAAGGCACTGCATCTCTAGCAAACCAAGTTTGCTAGTCTCTAAGGGGCCACAGGTCTGTGACACAAGGCACTGCATCGCTAGCAAACCAGGTTTGCTAGTCTCTAAGGGGCCACAGGCCTGTGACACAAGGCACTGCATCTCTAGCAAACCAAGTTTGCTAGTCTCTAAGGGGCCACAGGTCTCTGACACAAGGCACTGCATCTCTAGCAAACCAAGTTTGCTAGTCTCTAAGGGGCCACAGGTCTCTGACACAAGGCACTGCATCTCTAGCAAACCAAGTTTGCTAGTCTCTAAGGGGCCACAGGTCTCTGACACAAGGCACTGCATCTCTAGCAAACCAAGTTTGCTAGTCTCTAAGGGGCCACAGGTCTCTGACACAAGGCACTGCATCTCTAGCAAACCAAGTTTGCTAGTCTCTAAGGGGCCACAGGTCTCTGACACATGGCACTGCATCGCTAGCAAACCAAGTTTGCTAGTCTCTAAGGGGCCACAGGTCTCTGACACAAGGCACTGCATCTCTAGCAAACCAGGTTTGCTAGTCTCTAAGGGGCCACAGGTCTGTGACACAAGGCACTGCATCTCTAGCAAACCAAGTTTGCTAGTCTCTAAGGGGCCACAGGTCTCTGACACAAGGCACTGCATCGCTAGCAAACCAAGTTTGCTAGTCTCTAAGGGGCCACAGGTCTCTGACACAAGGCACTGCATCGCTAGCAAACCAGGTTTGCTAGTCTCTAAGGGGCCACAGGCCTGTGACACAAGGCACTGCATCGCTAGCAAACCAAGTTTGCTAGTCTCTAAGGGGCCACAGGCCTGACACCAGGCACTGCATCGCTAGCAAACCAAGTTTGCTAGTCTCTAAGGGGCCACAGGCCTGACACCAGGCACTGCATCTCTAGCAAACCAGGTTTGCTAGTCTCTAAGGGGCCACAGGTCTCTGACACAAGGCACTGCATCTCTAGCAAACCAGGTTTGCTAGTCTCTAAGGGGCCACAGGTCTCTGACACAAGGCACTGCATCTCTAGCAAACCAAGTTTGCTAGTCTCTAAGGGGCCACAGGTCTCTGAAACAAGGCACTGCATCGCTAGCAAACCAAGTTTGCTAGTCTCTAAGGGGCCACAGGTCTCTGACACAAGGCACTGCATCGCTAGCAAACCAAGTTTGCTAGTCTCTAAGGGGCCACAGGTCTCTGACACAAGGCACTGCATCGCTAGCAAACCAAGTTTGCTAGTCTCTAAGGGGCCACAGGTCTCTGACACAAGGCACTGCATCTCTAGCAAACCAAGTTTGCTAGTCTCTAAGGGGCCACAGGCCTGACACAAGGCACTGCATCGCTAGCAAACCAAGTTTGCTAGTCTCTAAGGGGCCACAGGCCTGACACCAGGCACTGCATCTCTAGCAAACCAGGTTTGCTAGTCTCTAAGGGGCCACAGGCCTGACACCAGGCACTGCATCTCTAGCAAACCAGGTTTGCTAGTCTCTAAGGGGCCACAGGTCTCTGACACAAGGCACTGCATCTCTAGCAAACCAGGTTTGCTAGTCTCTAAGGGCCACAGGTCTCTGACACAAGGCACTGCATCTCTAGCAAACCAAGTTTGCTAGTCTCTAAGGGGCCACAGGTCTCTGACACAAGGCACTGCATCTCTAGCAAACCAAGTTTGCTAGTCTCTAAGGGGCCACAGGTCTCTGACACAAGGCACTGCATCGCTAGCAAACCAAGTTTGCTAGTCTCTAAGGGGCCACAGGTCTCTGACACAAGGCACTGCATCGCTAGCAAACCAAGTTTGCTAGTCTCTAAGGGGCCACAGGTCTCTGACACAAGGCACTGCATCGCTAGCAAACCAAGTTTGCTAGTCTCTAAGGGGCCACAGGTCTCTGACACAAGGCACTGCATCGCTAGCAAACCAAGTTTGCTAGTCTCTAAGGGGCCACAGGTCTCTGACACAAGGCACTGCATCTCTAGCAAACCAAGTTTGCTAGTCTCTAAGGGGCCACAGGTCTCTGACACAAGGCACTGCATCTCTAGCAAACCAAGTTTGCTAGTCTCTAAGGGGCCACAGGTCTCTGACACAAGGCACTGCATCTCTAGCAAACCAGGTTTGCTAGTCTCTAAGGGGCCACAGGTCTCTGACACAAGGCACTGCATCTCTAGCAAACCAAGTTTGCTAGTCTCTAAGGGGCCACAGGTCTGTGACACAAGGCACTGCATCGCTAGCAAACCAGGTTTGCTAGTCTCTAAGGGGCCACAGGCCTGTGACACAAGGCACTGCATCTCTAGCAAACCAGGTTTGCTAGTCTCTAAGGGGCCACAGGTCTCTGACACAAGGCACTGCATCTCTAGCAAACCAAGTTTGCTAGTCTCTAAGGGGCCACAGGTCTCTGACACAAGGCACTGCATCTCTAGCAAACCAAGTTTGCTAGTCCCTAAGGGGCCACAGGTCTCTGACACAAGGCACTGCATCTCTAGCAAACCAAGTTTGCTAGTCTCTAAGGGGCCACAGGTCTCTGACACAAGGCACTGCATCGCTAGCAAACCAAGTTTGCTAGTCTCTAAGGGGCCACAGGTCTCTGACACAAGGCACTGCATCTCTAGAAAACCAGGCTTGCTAGTCTCTAAGGGGCCACAGGTCTGTGACACAAGGCACTGCATCTCTAGCAAACCAAGTTTGCTAGTCTCTAAGGGGCCACAGGTCTCTGACACAAGGCACTGCATCGCTAGCAAACCAAGTTTGCTAATCTCTAAGGGGCCACAGGTCTCTGACACAAGGCACTGCATCTCTAGCAAACCAAGTTTGCTAGTCTCTAAGGGGCCACAGGCCTGTGACACAAGGCACTGCATCGCTAGCAAACCAGGTTTGCTAGTCTCTAAGGGGCCACAGGCCTGTGACACAAGGCACTGCATCTCTAGCAAACCAAGTTTGCTAGTCTC
The DNA here is from genome assembly GCF_011386835.1 of Chrysemys picta bellii. NCBI lineage: Eukaryota > Metazoa > Chordata > Testudines > Emydidae > Chrysemys > Chrysemys picta. The sequence continues at coordinate 15 of NW_027054829.1, read as the reverse complement.
TAAGGGGCCACAGGT
>NW_027054828.1:0-9978 GCF_011386835.1 Chrysemys picta bellii | reverse complement strand
AAACAAGCCCCAAGACATTCATTGAGATCTGCAAAGGGCCCCCACTTGGAATGGGCACTGTAAGAGGCCCTACAGAAAAATGTATTTGAACTAAAAGAAAAGAAAAGAAAAGAAAAGAAAAGAAAAGAAAAGAAAAGAAAAGAAAAGAAAAGCAGCCCAGTTGTGCAGACAACGTATTCCCCCAGCCCAGCCCACAAAAGGGAATGCTAGGGAGGGGTGAGCCCATCAACCTGCTGACTATTTTGAAACAAAGAGTTAGGATGGTACAAAAAACTCAGGGAGGTTGGAGCCTGTCTCTTCCAACAGAAACGCTCTTGAATTGCTGCTGGACTGCAAGAGGAGGTATGCGCCCTGTTTTCAACTCTGAAAATAGATATTCTATAATGCCATTCTTTGGCCATGCCGTCTTAGTAAATAATGGTGCCTGGCTTTATTGCAGTGTGATCTGTTTAGCATGGAACCAGGAACTTTAAGCTGCATTTCACCACCAGGCCAAGGTAAAAACCATTTTAACTATAGATGTGCTTAATACTGTTAAATTAAAAAAAAAAACAAAAAAAACCTTCAGGTATTACACAGGTTGTATAGGGATTTGGGGGTAATCCTAACTTAACATTTTTGCTTGTTCTTTAACCTGAAGGCCCAAACACACATGGCAGGGGTGGGGGCGGGGTGGTGGTGGACAGAACAACCATGTGCCTTTTAAATGCATGTGGGTTTATTGAAAAGTATTTTCAATGGATTTTAAAAGCAGTTTGGTTTTTATTTTGCAAAATGAGATGTCTTTTTAAAAAATGTTTGTAGGTTTGTTTTTTAAAGCGGTAGAAATAAACTCAAAACCTGTGTTTGTTGTACAGCCTGAAATGGATGATTTTGTTTTAAAGCTGTGACTTTTCAAATAGAAAAACACCCTAACGAATATTTTATTTTTTTAAGTTTACAAGACAGTTTCATGTGTTTTATTATAATGTTGTTTGCTTCATAGTACGGTCAAAACACGAGAGGGTAAACAAGCTCAAAAGAAAAAGGAAAGAGACAGCTGAAAAGGAAAATTCACCAGCATCAATGACTGATGGATGGATGAAGCCCAGTAAATATATTTTGCTTATTTGTTTGGTTGTTTCATGAGGTTTTGTATTTTAAGTAAATCCATAGGTGTGGGTGAGAAAGATGGTAAAGTTCAGTTTCGTAAAATGTCTTTTCTCCCCCCTCATAGGCACGGGCAGCTTTCCTGACAATGCTGTAGTCGAAGCTACAGGGACACCTCCACCAGAACCGCCAAAGAACCAGGAATCTGCTTTGAGACCTTTAACAACGCTAACACAAAACAGCACAAGCAGGAGCGCCGCCAGCTTTTCTGCCGCCCTAGATGGTGGAAGGTTCCTCCCCGAAATGCCGCCCCCCCACAGAGGCGGCGGAAGGTCCCGCCGCTGAAATACCGCCGCGGTTGCCTAATGGGTTGCGCCGGCCCTGAGCACAAGGGTGCAGATGAAGTATCAGGGCAGTCCAAACCTCATATACATCAAACCCAAGGACAAAACAAAAGACTCTGGTAAAGACCAACCACGCAAACACAACTCCAGTTCCTCAGCGGCCACCACCACACCAAGCCCTGAGAAAACTGAGCAAAAACACACACATTCACAAACCCGGAGCACGCGTTCTAGGGGTTGTGAATAAAAAACCAAGGACTGACAGACCATTCTCCCAACACCATAAGCTCGTCACACCTCCCCCATATTCTAGTATTTGGGAAAAGTATGATGCTTCATTCAGAAAACTGATGAAGATTTGGGGAAAATATGAGGCTTTGTTCAGAATACTGGTGGCTGCTATATCCTCAGGGGTCTAAAAGAAAGGAGAGCTGGAAACCACATCAAAAATGCAAAAGCTCTGGCGGGTGACTTTTTGAAAAATGCTTCAATTTTTCCAAAAGGGGGCTCTGAGCAGGCGTGACTAGCCGTGGAAAGGGGCCTGGGTAAAAACGGCACCCTCAAGGGTACACATCAGCTCAGGTGTAAACGAAAGTGGGGACAGCTCTTGGTGGACAAACAAATGGCGGCCAAAAAGTTCCAGGCCAGGGTCTCAGTAAAATTTTTTTAAAAGGCTAAAGAGGTAATGAGGAAAAAAACCAAAAAGAGATGCCCCCTACTGGAGGCTCTCAAACTGGCTTGTCTGAAAATGGGGAGGTGGAACCTGACTCTCACGCAGAGTCTGGTTTAGAAAACACCCCAGAGGGCTGTCTAGAAGGTCCCCGTCTGCTCCTGATAACCCTCACGGAGGCCCCTCGGAGTCTGACTCTCAAATAGCATCTGATGTAGAAGATGCCGCTGACGGTCCCGTAGAGGAACCCCCAAGTAACCCTGAAAATGCAGAGGTGTATATGGAGAGAGTGAGACGTTGGCAACGTGAATTACCTAGATTTGGGGGGTCGGTGTATTGTGAGGAATTTCGTTTTGTCAATCCTGAGAGAATAAATTCAGCTCAGCAGGTTGTTGAAGCCATACACAGGGGAATACAGTTAGTTCTGGATGACGTTAATGGTGATGATGATGATTATGTTCAGTTACGTTTAGAGCCGAAATTTAACTAACCCTTTGTTTTCAGTCAGAAGAACTAGGGATGAGCTGTCTGCTGAGGAGTTCTTAACTCAGGCCTCAAAGCTGCTACAGAGCAATAGAGAGTTGCATCTCGATGGGATGTTGCGCCTCGTTGTGACAGTTGTAAAAAACAGGGGTGGGGGGCGCTCGTAGAGGTTTAAATTCTATCCGCGGTAGTGAAATCCTCCATAAAAAGAGACAATGCTTAGTAGACCTGATTTACACCGGTACCAATCTGTGTTTTGTGGGTGGGCTCTTGGCCGTTATGTCCGACCGTAAACCTACGGACGCGGAATTGTTAGCGGGGGCGAGAAAGTTGCAGGAGAAACTGGGGGGGTCAGATCAAAAAAAGGTTCTGCTCAGTGACGTAGCAACGTTTGAACAGCATTTAGGAGTCAATATACAGGTGGTGCTGTATGCGGCGAAAGGTGGTTGGGGCTTTTTTAAAACGGAGGGCCCAGTGTACCCCAAGACTTTTTTCATCCTGTTGCACGATGAGCATTACTATGGGGTTCTGGATGTGAAAAAGTTCTTCGGTGTGAAAAATTATTGTGAGTTTTGCCACATGGCGTACAGTCACGACCACTCTTGCAGGTATCGTTGCCGCCTCTGTTTGAGCGTAACGTGCTTGGACAGCATGGGCGTGCAGCTGAGGTGTCCTAGCTATAGACTGTATTGTCGATCCAAAGAGTGTTTAGATGGACACGTCGACTGTGTATCGAAAAAACAAGTCGAATGCCTGTCTAAAACTTTGTGTGATAAGTGTCAGTCTTATGTGGAAAAGCAGCCCAGGTGTAAAGGGAGGCGGTGTAAGCTTGTGAAATCGAAAAAGCTTTTACCAAGTATGTGCATCACAGAAACCTGAGCATTATGTTTATAGTTCAAAACGTATTTTGTCAGGGGGAAAAGAGTCACACGATTAACCTAAACGCAAAAACCCCAGGGATAAATTACAAATCGCTACGCTCGCTCGGCAAATGTACCCCGGCAAAGCTGAATTCTTTCTAGAAGCTTTTGAGGATGCTACCAAAAGACCTTATGGCTACCTGGTGGTGGATTTAAATGCTTCCACACCAGAAGCTTATAGAGTAAGAACTGGTGTTTTCCCTCCAGACTGGCTGGTGGTTTATACTTTGAAAAGAACAACAGCCGGGTATAAAAAGAGATGAACTATTGGCAGGCCCCTTTGTAACAGCTGGGGTTGCTGACCGAAAACATGTCTAGCTGTGTAAAGAGAAACCTGGTCCTTTTAAAATGACTTAGCAAATCGTCCCCGCAGCAAAGGAGGGCTAGACTATGTTCGGGCTCTGACGATTTAGTAGTGGCCATCTCAGAAATAGCGCTCAAGCTCCCAACTTCCCTGGGGGTGTAATACATTTTCTTTAACAGAGCTGCCTAGACATGACTTTTACTGGTACCGTCTTTTACTAACACAAATATGAAAGGGGACACATTCACATTGACACATTTCAATAAATACGTTTTATTAATCGCCTGGTTTAACACGACCTTTTACAGCCGCCTGTAAAAATGGACTCCATAAGGGAGTCTGAGCTGGTTCATTCTTCCATTTTGTCCTTTTCCAGATTTTCGTCTTGATATCTGTGTCTCATATCGTACATCAGCTGTTTTTGCTTATGTCTATTTACTCCCACGGGGCTACCGATGTGTAAGTTCTCAAAGGCCTCTAGAAAGGCATCGTCGAGCTGTTGAGAGATTTTCAGAAAAGAAAGTAAGCACCCCAGTGCTTGTTTTTAGATTTACACAACCCGCTGGTTCCTAACCCCATTACACCCCGTCATCAACTGTCACTTCTTAATCATTCATTTACCTGAGCGACGTCTTTTCCATTCAACTTGTCCTCCGGTGACTCCCCCGAGCTGTGTTTGTCTTCCTCCTCCATGGGGATGGACGACAAGAGGCCACCACGCTCATCGGGGTGTCTCACAAGCAGTTGGGTTTCGGGTTCCGGCGTATCCATCAACGGCTGGGCCAAAGGGCTCCCCTAGGTCGCTCCCTCCTCCTCCTCAGAACTGTCGCTGATGTAGCGCTTTCTCCGCGGATGGTCAAAGGGCCTCGGGGCTAAAACAAAGTCCGAGGTTCTCACGGGGATGGTGAAGGACTCCATGTTTCCACGATTTCTAAAGCACGCGTTCTTGGTAAAAGATGGCCTCTTCTGCCCCGGCGCTGGGACTTATGGGGTGATGTTGCTGCACTCTGATTGGCAGAGTGTGCTGGGAGGAGTTTTTAAAGGGGTCACACGACCCTCTTCTGGGTGGGTCACCCCACCCTGGAACACCCCCGATTGGTCAAATCTGCTCTCGGGGCGGTCCTGTGCGACCGAAACCCATCACGATTGGTAGAGAGCGGTGGGAGGAGTTCTTAGAGAGGTCACATTATCCACTTCCAGATGGGTCACCCCACCCCGGGACACCCCCGATTGGTCAAATCTGCTCTCGGGGCAGTCCTATGTGGCTGACACCCCTCCTGATTGGTAGAGGGAAGTGGGATGAGTTCTTAGAGGGGTCACATGACACACTTTGCTTCTGGTCATGTGTCTGCCTTGAACCCAGAAGTAATACCCCCCATGGGTGGGACTTCAGGTGACAGGTGGTCGGGGCTTAAGGAGTCAAGGGGTGGGATTTAAGGGGCCAAGGGGAGGTGTTACGGTTTCATTGACAGTAGGGTCTTTATACTACTGAATCCCACCCTGCCAGCATGCCCACTAACAGAAGGGGCCCACAAATTCCACCATCTCCCTAGCATCCAGCGGGCACCATCAACATAGCTCTGTGTCAAGGCATCACCCATCCTCCGTGGCCTGCCACGCCCGATAGTCCAGTCCAAACAATGCACCTGGAGGGTGATGGGCTTGAACACACAACTCTCAGTCCTGACGTGCAACTGCCCTCTGCTCTGCCCCTCTCCGCTGAGCCCTGCTGCTGCATCCCGCTCTGCTCTGCTCTGCAGCACCCTTGGCGACTCTAGACCTGCGCAGGGGACAGAACAATTTTTTATGATGAGAACGAACCGCAGGACCGTTGCCCTCAAACCCAAGTCACACATACGCCTGCTCAGGCTATAATCAATCCAGTCTCAGTTCCACCCGCGTCATTCGCCTTTCTCTCTTGAGTGGAAGAGTTTCTTCCAGTAATTGAAGATTTGTGGTCCATGGATTAACTATGGAGTTAAATTAACTGCAGATCATTTAAATCACCCACTTACATTTTCTGGTCCTCTGAATATCCCGACAGAAACCCGGAGCGGATAGGAATGGCTTTTGCTCCATTTCATCCCAAGGTTTATCAGTTTTATTGGTTTTAGACTGTTTGGCATTTTCCTGCCATTAATCAAGTTCCTCTCGAACCCACTGCTCTGCAGATCCATTCATAATGCTCCATGGATGGATACACAGGCGGCATCACACTCGTTAGCCACCCACTTACCTGTGGCAGTTGGAAATGGGGCCCATGACCCTGAGCTCCAGAAATGCAGCCCTTGAGGAGGGAAAGGAGCAGCTCCTCCGCTATTCAGAGGAAAACAATAGAATCTAATAGATACTTAATCTGGTCTGATGTGCTTTGTGCAACAGAGGACAGCAGTGCATGTCCATACACAGTCCCCTGGAGATGTAGGGCTGGGGATCATTGCTTGACATGGCAGACTATGAATGGATTGCAATTAGGACTGGGTGGATTGGGTCTTGTTACCAGATGTGCCCATTACTTTGGGGTATGCTCATTTATTCGGGTTACTCTTCTGGGGAAGGGGATTCTGTAATTCTATCAGTGTACTGTTTGTGTCATTTGTGTTTTTATGTGGAGCTCTACTTCTCCCTTCTGCAAGTCCCCTCCCAGTGGAGCTATCCTGCAGGACCTAGGTTCCCCAGGGCTGGGTTTCTCCAGCCCCAGAACCGGATGAACACACCCACACATACATTAACAAAGCAAGTCTGAGCGGACCGGGTCCATCAGCACTGTCAAGCTGACCCCTTATATGTCTCTGGACTCACTGGGCTGGAGGAAGCAGCACTTTCAAGCTGTCCCCCCTTATATGCCCCTGGGCTCCATGGACTGGGTCAAGCAGCACTTTCAAGCTGTTACCCTTATGTGTCCCAGATTCAGCACGTCCCTATCCCCAATCTCACAACACAATTGTACTGGCAGTAACCTACTCGATGAGCAAACCCCACAGTATTTTGGGCGTTGCAGGGTGTGACGGGTTGGATCACAGAAACCCCCTTGGGAGCTGCCACCTAATATTCCCTGCCAGCTCAGGACTCCAGCACCCTGTCTTGCTGAGCCAGACACTCCCGTCTGCTCCAGCACAGACCCAGGGTCTGAATCTCCTGTCCCAGAGCTGCAAGTTTACCTGAAAACAGCTCACAGAAGTGTGCTTGTCTTTAGCACTCAGATGCCCAACTCCCAATGGGGTCTAAACCCAGATAAATCCCTTTTACCCTGCATAAGGCTTATGCAGGGCAAACTCATAAATTGTTCGCCCTCTATAACACTGATAGAGAGATATGCACAGTTGTTTGCTCCCCCAGGTATTAATACATACTCTGAGTAAATTACTAAATAAAAAGTGATTTTATTAAATACAGACAGTAGGATTTAAGTGGTTCCAAGTAGTAACAGACAGAACAAAGTAAGTCACCAAGCAAAATAAAATAAAATGCGCAAATCTATGTCTAATCAAACTGAATACAGATAATCTCACCCTCAGAGATGCTTCAGTAAGCTTTTTCTCAGACTGGACCCCTTCCAGGCCTGGGCACAATTCTTTCTCCTGGTACAGCTCTTGTTGCAGCTCAGATGGTAGCTAGGGGATTCTTCATGATGGCTCCTCTCCCCTCTGTTCTCTTCCACCCCTTTATATATCTTTTGCATAAGGCAGGAACCCTTTGTCCTTCTGGGTTTCCACCCCCCCCTCACTGGAAAAGCACCAGGTTAAAGATGGATTCCAGTTCAGGTGACATGATCACATGTCACTGCAAGACTTCATTGCCCACTTGCCAGCACACACATATACAGGAAGACTAACAGGTAAACACAGCCATCTACAGACAATGGTCCTTGTTAATGGGAGTCGTCAAGATTCCAAACCATCATTAATGGCCCATACTTTACATAATTACAATAGGCCCTCAGAGTTATGTTTTATATTTCTAGCTTTAGATACAAGCGTGGTACATTTCTACAAATAGAATGATCACACTCAGTAGATTATGAGCTTTGTAATGATACCTTACAAGAGACCTTTTGCACGAAGCATATCCCAGTTACATTATATTCACTTATTATCATGTTTTTATAAAACCATATAGACTGCACAACGTCACACAGGGATCTTTAGCTTAGGTAAAAGAAGCGTTGCTGTAGAGTGAATGGGGGAAGCCAAAAACACAAACGAGTAAAGTTCAGCAAGAGAGAGAGAAGCAACCAACTTAACCATAAAAGTTATTTATTGAATAATAGTGATAACTACACTAGGAGAGCTAAACCAACATAACATACATGATTAAAGGTTAATACCTAAGGTAGAAAGGAAAACCGAGAGAGAGAAAGAGGGGGAATCTCACCCACTCTATGAGGCTTGAACTGGTCGGGGTTCCCAGATGATGGTGGTAGCTGAGGGTCCTGAATGCTGGAGACAGGCAGAGCCCCCAGCATGATCAGTCAGGAGAAGATGGAGTTCCAGTGGAACTGATGCATAGTTTGGATCTAAGCATCAGAACTCTGACTAGAGGGTGAGTAGGGATTTTTGTAGAGAAATGACAATGGTTGAAGGGAGAACACTGGATTTGTTTCTAGGTAAGCTGATGACTCAAGGGTTTTCTTTAGACTAGACAATAGGAGCTGATCCCTCTTGGCTATGGGTGGTGTTTTCTTCCAGGGAGCTCACAATGCAACTAGGCTGCTTCAGTATTTGGATATCAATTAAGGATTCATTACTAGAAATGGTCTGATAATTGCTGAGCTGGGAGATGTCTTCATCTTGTCACCCTTGTCAGGAGGGGTCTTCGACTTCACAACATCCTCTGGCAAAGAGTTTCACAGGTTGACTGGGCATTGTATGCAAAAATACTTCCTTTTGTTTGTTTTCAACCTGCTGCCTATTCATTTCATTTCATAACCACTAGTTCTTGTGTTATGAGAAGGAGTAAATAACACTTCCTTATTTACTTTTTCCACATCAATCGTGATTTTATAGATCTCTCTCATATCCCCTGTAGTTGTCTCTTTTCCAAGCTGAAAAGTCCCAGTCTTATTAATGTCTCCTCATATGGAAGCTGTTCCATACCGTGAATCGTTTTTTTTTGCCCTTTTCTGAACCTTTTCCAATTCCAATAGATCTTTTTTGAGGTGGGGCGACCACATCTGCATGCAGTATTCAAGATGTGGTTGTATCATGGATTTATATAGAGGAATATGATATTTTCTGTCGTTATCTATCCTTTTCCTAATGATTCCCAACATTGTTAGCTTTTTTTGACTGCCGCTGCAGATTGAGTGGATGTTTTCAGAGAACTATCCACTATGACTCCAAGATCTCTTTCTTGAGTGGTAACAGCTAATTCAAACCCCATCATTTATATGGATAGTTTGGATTAGTCTTTTCCATCTTGTATGGGTCGCGTTCCCTGGAGGCCTCACTCCCCTGAAGGCAAGGGAACTAAACCACTGAGAATCTGACCCCGCTGTTGGGTGTGTCACGGTTTGAGTGAGACGTGGCTGATTTTTCACCCTCTGTCTCTTTGTTTAATGGTGGCTCAGGTCCCCTTTGCAGAAGGAGCAGGAGCTGGACATTGGAGTCTCTCCAGGGCAGGGACCGTGTCTCCCTGTAGATGCGAGTTCAGCACGTGGCACAATGGGAGTGTGACCGGGTGTGCCACTCATGGGGTGTTCCTTTGACACCTCCTGCTGGTCACTCCGTGGATTAGCTCCAAGGTCAACACCCTTTCCATGGTTGCATGCCGTCACACAGTCTGTTCTCTTCAGGCTGCAGCTCCTCTCTTGTTCCGGGAACCACATCCTCCTCTTTGTGACTCAGCCCCCTGGTCAGGTCACTCAGGATTTCCCCCCCTGCTGGAGTACAGTCCTTCAATTCTCTGTCACTCCTGCAGTGACCCTGGCAGTCTTCCTGTTCACTGCCCCACTGGTCTATGCCTCACCCTCGGTGGCTGGTAGGGGAACCCGGGCCTGCCCTCTACTCCGGGTTCCAGTCCAGGGATCCTCAGCTAGGGTGACCAGATCGCAAGAGTGAAATATCAGGACACATTGGGCGAGCGGGGCAGGGGAAGGGGAGAGGACGACAATCACAGACACAGATGCACAGAGCCATGAGAGGGGGCCCTAGGAAGCTGCGAGAGGGG
>NW_027054827.1:0-9983 GCF_011386835.1 Chrysemys picta bellii | reverse complement strand
TGCTCGCAGCTGTACCGCTGCCTGGCTGGGCGGCCACTTTTATGGGCCCCTTGATCAGCCAAGCCCCGCCCCCTACTCAGGGCTCGGGGTTCTTCCCAGCCCCTGCCGGCCTCTACAAACCAACACACGAGACCAACAAGGACAGATGCAAATACAGGTACCTTCTCCTCCAATGAGAACTCCCTCTCAAACTACCCTGTTAGCCGCCCTGTTTGCTGCCGCTGCTCGCAGCTGTACCGCTGCCTGGCTGGGCGGCCGCTTTTATGGGCCCCTTGATCAGCCAAGCCCCGCCCCCTACTCAGGGCTCGGCGTCCTTCCCAGCCCCTGCCGGCCCCTACAAACCAACACACAAGACCAACAAGGACAGATGCAAATACAGGTACCTTCTCCTCCAATGAGAACTCCCTCTCAAACTCCCCTGTTATCCGCCCTGTTTGCTCGCAGCTGTACCGCTGCCTGGCTGGGCGGCCGCTTTTATGGGCCCCCTGATCAGCCAAGCCCCGCCCGCTACTCAGGGCTCGGCGTCCTTCCCAGCACCCAGCCCCTGCCGGCCCCTACAAACCAACACACGAGAACACACAAGACCAACAAGGACAGATGCAAATACAGGTACCTTCTCCTCCAATGAGAACTCCCTCTCAAACTCCCCTGTTAGCCGCCCTGTTTGCTGCCGCTGCTCGCAGCTGTACCGCTGCCTGGCTGGGCGGCCGCTTTTATGGGCCCCTTGATCAGCCAAGCCCCGCCCCCTACTCAGGGCTCGGCGTCCTTCCCAGCCCCTGCCGGCCCCTACAAACCAACTCACGAGACGAAAAAGGACAGATGCAAATACAGGTACCTTCTCCTCCAATGAGAACTCCGTCTCAAACTCCCCTGTTAGCCGCCCTGTTTGCTGCCGCTGCTCGCAGCTGTAGCGCTGCCTGGCTGGGCGGCCGCTTTTATGGGCCCCTTGATCAGCCAAGCCCCGCCCCCTAATCAGGGCTCGGCGTCCTTCCCAGCCCCCGCCGTCCCCTACAAACGAACACACAAGACCAACAAGGACAGATGCAAATACAGGTACCTTCTCCTCCAATGAGAACTCCCTCTCAAACTCCCCTGTTAGCCGCCCTGTTTGGTGCCGCTGCTCGCAGCTCTACCGCTGCCTGGCTGGGCGGCCGCTTTTATGGGCCCCTTGATCAGCCAAGCACCGCCCCCTACTCAGGGCTCGGCGTCCTTCCCAGCTCCTGACGGCCCCTACAAACCAACACACGAGACCAACAAGGACAGATGTAAATACAGGAACCTTCTCCTCCAATGAGAACTCCCTCTCAAACTCCCCTGTTATCCGCCCTGTTTGCTGCCGCTGCTCGCAGCTGTACCGCTGCCTGGCTGGGCGGCCGCTTTAATGGGCCCCTAGATCAGCCAAGCCCCGCCCCCTACTCAGGGCTCGGCGTCCTTCCCAGCCCCTGCAGGCCCCTACAAACCAACACACGAGACCAACAAGGACAGATTCAAATACAGGTACCTTCTCCTGCAATGAGAACTCCCTCTCAAACTCCACTGTTAGCCGCCCTGTTTGCTGCCGCTGCTCGCAGCTGTACCGCTGCCTGGCTGGGCGGCCGCTTTTATGGGCCCCTTGATCAGCCAAGCCCCGCCCCCTACTCAGGGCTCGGCCTCCTTCCCAGCCCCTGCCGGCCCCTACAAACCAACACACGAGAACACACAAGACCAACAAGGACAGATGCAAATACAGGTACCTTCTCCTCCAATGAGAACTCCCTCTCAAACTCCCCTGTTAGCCGCCCTGTTTGCTGCCGCTGCTCGCAGCTGTACCGCTGCCTGGCTGGGCGGCCGCTTTTATGGGCCCCTTGATCAGCCAAGCCCCGCCCCCTACTCAGGGCTCGGCGTCCTTCCCAGCACCCAGCCCCTGCCGGCCCCTACAAACCAACACACGAGAACACACAAAACCAACAAGGACAGATGCAAATACAGGTACCTTCTCCTCCAATGAGAACTCCCTCTCAAACTCCCCTGTTAGCCGCCCTGTTTGCTGCCGCTGCTCGCAGCTGTACCGCTGCCTGGCTGGGCGGCCGCTTTTATGGGCCCCTTGATCAGCCAAGCCCCGCCCCCTACTCAGGGCTCGGCGTCCTTCCCAGCCCCCGGCGGCCCCTACAAACCAACACACGAGAACACACAAGACCAACAAGGACAGCTGCAAATACAGGTACCTTCTCCTCCAATGAGAACTCCCTCTCAAACTCCCCTGTTAGCCGCCCTGTTTGCTGCCGCTGCTCGCAGCTCTACTGCTGGGCGGCCGCTTTTATGGGCCCCTTGATCAGCCAAGCCCCGCCCCCTACTCAGGGCTCGGCGTCCTTCCCAGCCCCTGCCGGCCCCTACAAACCAACTCACGAGACGAAAAAGGACAGATGCAAATACAGGTACCTTCTCCTCCAATGAGAACTCCCTCTCAAACTCCCCTGTTAGCCGCCCTGTTTGCTGCCGCTGCTCGCAGCTGTAGCGCTGCCTGGCTGGGCGGCCGCTTTTATGGGCCCCTTGATCAGCCAAGCCCCGCCCCCTAATCAGGGCTCGGCGTCCTTCCCAGCCCCCGCCGTCCCCTACAAACGAACACACAAGACCAACAAGGACAGATGCAAATACAGGTACCTTCTCCTCCAATGAGAACTCCCTCTCAAACTCCCCTGTTAGCCGCCCTGTTTGCTGCCGCTGCTCTCAGCTGTACCGCTGCCTGGCTGGGCGGCCGCTTTTATGGGCCCCTTGATCAGCCAAGCCCCGCCCCCTACTCAGGGCTCTGCGTCCTTCCCAGCCCTTGCCGGCCTCTACAAACCAACACACGAGACCAACAAGGACAGATGCAAATACAGGTACCTTCTCCTCCAATGAGAACTCGCTCTCAAACTCCCCTGTTAGCCGCCCTGTTTGCTGCCGCTGCTCGCAGCTGTACCGCTGCCTGGCTGGGCGGCCGCTGTTATGGGCCCCTTGATCAGCCAAGCCCCGCCGCCTACTCAGGGCTCGGCGTCCTTCCCAACTCCTGACGGCCGCTACAAACCAACACACGAGACCAACAAGGACAGATGCAAATACAGGTACCTTCTCCTCCAATGAGAACTCCCTCTCAAACTCCCCTGTTAGCCGCCCTGTTTGGTGCCGCTGCTCGCAGCTCTACCGCTGCCTGGCTGGGCGGCCGCTTTTATGGGCCCCTTGATCAGCCAAGCACCGCCCCCTACTCAGGGCTCGGCGTCCTTCCCAGCTCCTGACGGCCCCTACAAACCAACACACGATACCAACAAGGACAGATGTAAATACAGGAACCTTCTCCTCCAATGAGAACTCCCTCTCAAACTCCCCTGTTATCCGCCCTGTTTGCTGCCGCTGCTCGCAGCTGTACCGCTGCCTGGCTGGGCGGCCGCTTTTATGGGCCCCTAGATCAGCCAAGCCCCGCCCCCTACTCAGGGCTCGGCGTCCTTCCCAGCCCCTGCCGGCCCCTACAAACCAACACACGAGACCAACAAGGACAGATTCAAATACAGGTACCTTCTCCTCCAATGAGAACTCCCTCTCAAACTCCCCTGTTAGCCGCCCTGTTTGCTGCCGCTGCTCACAGCTGTACCGCTGCATGGCTGGGCGGCCGCTTTTATGGGCCCCTTGATCAGCCAAGCCCCGCCCCCTACTCAGGGCTCGGCGTCCTTCCCAGCCCCTGCCGGCCCCTACAAACCAACACACGAGACCAACAAGGACAGATGCAAATACAGGTACTTTCTCCTCCAATGAGAACTCCCTCTCAAACTCCCCTGTTAGCCGCCCTGTTTGCTGCTGCTGCTCGCAGCTGTACCGCTGCCTGGCTGGGCGTCCACTTTTATGGGCCCCTTCATCAGCCAAGCCCCGCCCGCTACTCAGGGCTCGGCGTCCTTCCCAGCCCCTGCCGGCCCCTACAAACCAACACACGAGAACACACAAGACCAACAAGGACAGATGCAAATACAGGTACCTTCTCCTCCAATGAGAACTCCCTCTCAAACTCCCCTGTTAGCCGCCCTGTTTGCTGCCGCTCCTCGCAGCTGTACCGCTGCCTGGCTGGGCGGCCGCTTTTATGGGCCCCTTGATCAGCCAAGCCCCGCCCCCTACTCAGGGCTCGGCGTCCTTCCCTGCCCCTGCCGGCCCCTACAAACCAACACACGAGAACACACAAGACCAACAAGGACAGATGCAAATACAGGTACCTTCTCCTCTAATGAGAACTCCCTCTCAAACTCCCCTGTTAGCCGCCCTGTTTGCTGCCGCTGCTCGCAGCTGTACCGCTGCCTGGCTGGGCACCCGCTTTTATGGGCCCCTTGATCAGCCAAGCCCCGCCCCCTACTCAGGGCTCGGCGTCCTTCCCAGCCCCTGCCGGCCCCTACAAACCAACATACGAGAACACACAAGACCAACAAGGACAGATGCAAATACCGGTACCTTCTCCTCCAATGAGAACTCCCTCTCAAACTCCCCTGTTAGCCGCCCTGTTTGCTGCCGCTGCTCGCAGCTGTACCGCTGCCTGGCTGGGCGGCCGCTTTTATGGGCCCCTTGATCAGCCAAGCCCCGCCCCCTACTCAGGGCTCGGCATCCTTCCCAGCCCCTGCCGGCCCCTACAAACCAACACACGAGAACACACAAGACCAACAAGGACAGATGCAAATACAGGTACCTTCTCCTCCAATGAGAACTCCCTCTCAAACTCCCCTGTTAGCCGCCCTGTTTGCTGCCGCTGTACCGTTGCCTGGCTGGGCGGCCGCTTTTATGGGCCCCTTGATCAGCCAAGCCCCGCCCCCTACTCAGGGCTCGGCGTCCTTCCCAGCCCCTGCCGGCCCCTACAAACCAACACACGAGAACACACAAGACCAACAAGGACAGATGTAAATACAAGTACCTTCTCCTCCAATGAGAACTCCCTCTCAAACTCCCGTTAGCCGCCCTGTTTGTTTGCTGCCGCTGCTCGCAGCTGTACCGCTGCATGGCTGGGCGGCCGCTTTTATGGGCCCCTTGATCAGCCAAGCCCCGCCCCCTACTCAGGGCTCGGCCTCCTTCCCAGCCCCTGCCGGCCCCTACAAACCAACACACGAGAACACACAAGACCAACAAGGACAGATGCAAATACAGGTACCTTCTCCTCCAATGAGAACTCCCTCTCAAACTACCCTGTTAGCCGCCCTCTTTGTTTGCTGCCGCTGCTCGCAGCTGTACCGCTGCTGGGCTGGGCGGCCGCTTTTATGGGCCCCTTGATCAGCCAAGCCCCGCCCCCTACTCAGGGCTAGGCGTCCTTCCCACCCCCTGCGGGCCCCTACAAACCAACACACGAGAACACACAAGACCAACAAGGACAGATGCAAAAACAGGTACCTTCTCCTCCAATGACGACTCCCTCTCAAACTCCCCTGGTAGCCGCCCTGTTTGCTGCGCTGCTCGCAGCTGTACCGCTGCCTGGCTGGGCGGCCGCTTTTATGGGCCTCTTGATCAGCCAAGCCCCGCCCCCTACTCAGGGCTCGGCGTCCTTCCCAGCACCCAGCCCCTGCCGGCCCCTACAAACCAACACACGAGAACACACAAGACCAACAAGGACAGATGCAAATACCGGTACCTTCTCCTCCAATGAGAACTCCCTCTCAAACTCCCCTGTTAGCCGCCCTGTTTGCTGCCGCTGCTCGCAGCTGTACCGCTGCCTGGCTGGGCGGCCGCTTTTATGGGCCCCTTGATCAGCCAAGCCCCGCCCCCTACTCAGGGCTCGGCATCCTTCCCAGCCCCTGCCGGCCCCTACAAACCAACACACGAGAACACACAAGACCAACAAGGACAGATGCAAATACAGGTACCTTCTCCTCCAATGAGAACTCCCTCTCAAACTCCCCTGTTAGCCGCCCTGTTTGCTGCCGCTGTACCGTTGCCTGGCTGGGCGGCCGCTTTTATGGGCCCCTTGATCAGCCAAGCCCCGCCCCCTACTCAGGGCTCGGCCTCCTTCCCAGCCCCTGCCGGCCCCTACAAACCAACACACGAGAACACACAAGACCAACAAGGACAGATGCAAATACAGGTACCTTCTCCTCCAATGAGAACTCCCTCTCAAACTACCCTGTTAGCCGCCCTCTTTGTTTGCTGCCGCTGCTCGCAGCTGTACCGCTGCTGGGCTGGGCGGCCGCTTTTATGGGCCCCTTGATCAGCCAAGCCCCGCCCCCTACTCAGGGCTAGGCGTCCTTCCCACCCCCTGCGGGCCCCTACAAACCAACACACGAGAACACACAAGACCAACAAGGACAGATGCAAAAACAGGTACCTTCTCCTCCAATGACGACTCCCTCTCAAACTCCCCTGGTAGCCGCCCTGTTTGCTGCGCTGCTCGCAGCTGTACCGCTGCCTGGCTGGGCGGCCGCTTTTATGGGCCTCTTGATCAGCCAAGCCCCGCCCCCTACTCAGGGCTCGGCGTCCTTCCCAGCACCCAGCCCCTGCCGGCCCCTACAAACCAACACACGAGAACACACAAGACCAACAAGGACAGATGCAAATACAGGTAGCTTCTCCTCCAACGAGGACTCCCTCTCAAACTCCCCTGTTAGCCGCCCTGTTTGCTGCGCTGCTCGCAGCTGTACTGCTGCCTGGCTGGGCGGCCACATTTATGGGCCCCTTGATCAGCCAAGCCCCGCCCCCTACTCAGGGCTCGGCGTCCTTCCCAGCACCCAGCCCCTGCCGGCCCCTACAAACCAACACACGAGAACACACAAGACCAACAAGGACAGATGCAAATACAGGTACCTTCTCCTCCAATGAGAACTCCCTCTCAAACTCCCCTGTTAGCCGCCCTGTTTGCTGCCGCTGCTCGCAGCTGTACCGCTGCCTGGCTGGGCGGCTGCTTTTATGAGCCCCTTAATCAGCCAAGCACCGCCCCCTACTCAGGGCTCGGCGTCCTTCCCAGCTCCTGACGGCCCCTACAAACCAACACACGAGACCAACAAGGACAGATGTAAATACAGGAACCTTCTCCTCCAATGAGAACTCCCTCTCAAACTCCCCTGTTATCCGCCCTGTTTGCTGCCGCTGCTCGCAGCTGTACCGCTGCCTGGCTGGGCGGCCGCTTTTATGGGCCTCTAGATCAGCCAAGCCCCGCCCCCTACTCAGGGCTCGGCGTCCTTCCCAGCCCCTGCCGGCCCCTACAAACCAACACACGAGACCAACAAGGACAGATTCAAATACAGGTACCTTCTCCTCCAATGAGAACTCCCTCTCAAACTCCCCTGTTAACCGCCCTGTTTGCTGCCGCTGCTCACATCTGTACCGCTGCATGGCTGGGCGGCCGCTTATATGGGCCCCTTGATCAGCCAAGCCCCGCCCCCTACTCAGGGCTCGGCGTCCTTCCCAGCCCCTGCCGGCCCCTACAAACCAACACACGAGACCAACAAGGACAGATGCAAATACAGGTACTTTCTCCTCCAATGAGAACTCCCTCTCAAACTCCCCTGTTAGCCGCCCTGTTTGCTGCTGCTGCTCGCAGCTGTACCGCTGCCTGGCTGGGCGTCCACTTTTATGGGCCCCTTCATCAGCCAAGCCCCGCCCGCTACTCAGGGCTCGGCGTCCTTCCCAGCCCCTGCCGGCCCCTACAAACCAACACACGAGAACACACAAGACCAACAAGGACAGATGCAAATACAGGTACCTTCTCCTCCAATGAGAACTCCCTCTCAAACTCCCCTGTTAGCCGCCCTGTTTGCTGCCGCTGCTCGCAGCTGTACCGCTGCCTGGCTGGGCGCCCGCTTTTATGGGCCCCTTGATCAGCCAAGCCCCGCCCCCTACTCAGGGCTCGGCGTCCTTCCCAGCCCCTGCCGGCCCCTACAAACCAACATACGAGAACACACAAGACCAACAAGGACAGATGCAAATACCGGTACCTTCTCCTCCAATGAGAACTCCCTCTCAAACTCCCCTGTTAGCCGCCCTGTTTGCTGCCGCTGCTCGCAGCTGTACCGCTGCCTGGCTGGGCGGCCGCTTTTATGGGCCCCTTGATCAGCCAAGCCCCGCCCCCTACTCAGGGCTCGGCATCCTTCCCAGCCCCTGCCGGCCCCTACAAACCAACACACGAGAACACACAAGACCAACAAGGACAGATGCAAATACAGGTACCTTCTCCTCCAATGAGAACTCCCTCTCAAACTCCCCTGTTAGCCGCCCTGTTTGCTGCCGCTGTACCGTTGCCTGGCTGGGCGGCCGCTTTTATGGGCCCCTTGATCAGCCAAGCCCCGCCCCCTACTCAGGGCTCGGCGTCCTTCCCAGCCCCTGCCGGCCCCTACAAACCAACACACGAGAACACACAAGACCACAAGGACAGATGTAAATACAAGTACCTTCTCCTCCAATGAGAACTCCCTCTCAAACTCCCGTTAGCCGCCCTGTTTGTTTGCTGCCGCTGCTCGCAGCTGTACCGCTGCATGGCTGGGCGGCCGCTTTTATGGGCCCCTTGATCAGCCAAGCCCCGCCCCCTACTCAGGGCTCGGCCTCCTTCCCAGCCCCTGCCGGCCCCTACAAACCAACACACGAGAACACACAAGACCAACAAGGACAGATGCAAATACAGGTACCTTCTCCTCCAATGAGAACTCCCTCTCAAACTACCCTGTTAGCCGCCCTCTTTGTTTGCTGCCGCTGCTCGCAGCTGTACCGCTGCCTGGCTGGGCGGCCGCTTTTATGGGCCCCTTGATCAGCCAAGCCCCGCCCCCTACTCAGGGCTAGGCGTCCTTCCCACCCCCTGCGGGCCCCTACAAACCAACACACGAGAACACACAAGACCAACAAGGACAGATGCAAAAACAGGTACCTTCTCCTCCAATGACGACTCCCTCTCAAACTCCCCTGGTAGCCGCCCTGTTTGCTGCGCTGCTCGCAGCTGTACCGCTGCCTGGCTGGGCGGCCGCTTTTATGGGCCTCTTGATCAGCCAAGCCCCGCCCCCTACTCAGGGCTCGGCGTCCTTCCCAGCACCCAGCCCCTGCCGGCCCCTACAAACCAACACACGAGAACACACAAGACCAACAAGGACAGATGCAAATACAGGTAGCTTCTCCTCCAACGAGGACTCCTTCTCAAACTCCCCTGTTAGCCGCCCTGTTTGCTGCGCTGCTCGCAGCTGTACTGCTGCCTGGCTGGGCGGCCACATTTATGGGCCCCTTGATCAGCCAAGCCCCGCCCCCTACTCAGGGCTCGGCGTCCTTCCCAGCACACAACCCCTGACGGCCCCTACAAACCAACACACGAGAACACACAAGACCAGCAAGGACAGAGGCAAATACAGGTACCTTCTCCTCCAATGAGGACTCCCTCTCAAACTCCCCTGTTAGCCGCCCTGTTTGCTGCCGCTGCTCGCAGCTGTACCGCTGCCTGGCTGGGCGGCCGCTTTTATGGGCCCCTTGATCAGCCAAGCCCCGCCCCCTATTCAGGGCTCGGCGTCCTTCCCAGCACCCAGCCCCTGCCGGCCCCTACAAACCAACACACGACAACACACAAGACCAACAAGGACAGATGCAAATACAGGTACCTTCTCCTCCAATGAGGACTCCCTCTCAAACTCCCCTGTTAGCCGCCCTGTTAGCTACCGCTGCCTGGCTGGGCGGCCGCTTTTATGGGCCCCTTGATCAGCCAAGCCCCGCCCCCTACTCAGGGCTCGGCGTCCTTCCCAGCCCCCAGCCCCTGCCGGCCCCTACAAACCAACACACGAGAACACACAAGACCAACAAGGACAGATGCAAATACAGGTATCTTCTCCTGCAATGAGGACTCCCTCTCAAACTCCCCTGTCAGCTGCCCTGTTTGCTGCCGCTGTACCGCGGCCTGGCTGGGCGGCCACTTTTATGGGCCCCTTGATCAGCCAAGCCCCGCCCCCTACTCAGGGCTCGGCGTCCTTCCCAGCACCCAGCCCCTGCCGGCCCCTACAAACCAACACACGAGAACACACAAGACCAACAAGGACAGAGGGAAA
>NW_027054826.1:0-9986 GCF_011386835.1 Chrysemys picta bellii | reverse complement strand
CGGGGCTTGGCTTTGAGGTGAGCGCAGCAGTGACCGTCGAGTACGAATACGGCTCCTGGGCGGAGAGTCTGAGCCCGTCTGCCCGGCAGGAGTGGATGGTCGCCGGCCCCCTGTTCCACATCAGGGCCGAGCCCAACACGGTGCGAGCCGTGCACCTCCCCCACTTCGTGTGCCTTGCAGGTAGGGCAGAAACGGGGCGTCACTGGGCTCGATGCTGGAGTCAGGGGCTGATGGCGGCTTTGAGCCACAGTCTGCAGCCAGTGGGGCTGGGGGGTCCTGGAGCAGTGGGGGAGTGCTAGCCCCAGGGGCCTCTGCGTTGTGCCCTCCGCTCCCCTCCCAGCTCCTGCTCCAGGTCGGCTCCACCACAAGGGGGGACTGTGCCTGGGCCTGCTCCGGGGAGCAGGCAGCCGAGAGGAAGGCTCCTGGCTGCCTCTCCCTCCTCCTCCTCGCTGTGCAGGGCCAGGCACAGTCCAGCCCAGTTCGGGTGAGGATCCCCCACCCTGATGAGAGTGTGGCTCCCCCTGCGGGGGATGGTGGGTAGATCTCCAGCGCCTGAGGGTCAGACAAGTGCCCGTCACACAGGAGTGCAAGGACCCCCTGGGGCAGGAGAGGAGGGGGATTGGGGGAGCCCGTGGCAGGAGGTGGTTCCATGCCCAGTGCACACCCAGTGGACAGGCTGGGCTGGGGAGAAGACCCAGAGGAGATTCAGGCCATTGTGTCCCTGTCCCTGGTTCTCCCTTCCCTGGCCTTCCACCTCTCCGTTTTCCTGTCTGGATCTCGCAAGCTTTATTTCCCACCATCAATCCCTGGGCTGGTGGTTCCCTTCAGGGGGACTCTTCTGTGTGATATCCCAGAGCGCTCCCAGCTGCTTCCACGCTTCCTCCCTCCAGCTCTCCTGATCTCCCCTCGCGGGCCATTCCCTGCCTCTGCCCCTGTGCCCAGACCCACGGCTTCCCCTTCTCTCTCCTACTCAGGGGGCAGCGTCCCTTGTTTTGATTCCCTCCCTTTGGTTTCCTTCTCGTTGTGCTTTTGTTATCTCTCCTGTCTCTTAAGCCTCCCATGCGACCCCTTCCCTGGGTACTCTTCTCCCAGCCCTCACCCCACGGCCGTCCTTACCCATACGCAAACTACACGGCTGCGTAAGGCACCAGGAAATTTGGGGCACCAAATGGTCCCAAATTTCCTGGTGCCCTACGCAGCTCCGGCGGCCAATACAATCCCCAGCTGGCTGAGCTGGCCAGGAAAGCTGCCCCCGCTCCCGCTCCCGCCCTGCCCCCATTCCACCCCTTCCCCAAAGCCCCCACCCCTGCTCTGCCCCCACCCTGACTCTTCCCACCCCTGCTCTGCCCCAGCCCCGCCTCCACTCCACCCCTTCCCCTGAGCTACATCCCAGGGGACTGCAGCAGGGGTCGGGCCCGCCCTGCACTCACCGGGCAGCAGGAAGTGGAGCGAGCTGACTCGTACTGGCAGCTGGCTTTCCCCCTGCCCCACAAGCCTGCTCCTGCCGCCCCCCACAGACCTTGGGCACAGCCCCACCCCCTGCAGAAGCCTGGGGAGACACACACCCCCACAGAGGCCTGAGGGAGACCACAATGTAGGGTTACCATATTTCCACAATCAAAAAAGAGGACACTGGGGGGGAGGAGCCCCGCTCTAGCCCCACCCACCCCCTCAGAATCCCCCCCCGCTCCTTGTCCCCTGACTGCCCCCTCCTGGGACCCCTGCCACTAACTGCCCCCTAGGACCTCACCCCCTATCTAAGCCTCCCTGCTTCTTGTCCCCTGACTGCCCCCTCCTGAGAACCCCCCACCCTAACTGCCCCCCAGGACCCTACCCCTTACCTGTCCCCTGACTGCCCCGACCCTTATCCACACCACTACCCCATATCCACACCCCCTCCCCCAGACAGACCCTGGGGACTCCCACGCCCTATCCAACCGCTCCCCGCCCCTTGACAGGACCCCCAGAACTCCCGACCCATCCAATCCCCCCTTACTCCCTGTCTCCTGACTGCCCCCCTCCAGAACCCCTCTGCCCCTTCTCCACCCCTGGCCCCCTACCGTACCGTACCGTACCGTGCGGTGCGCTGGGCAGCAGGGGAGGAGGAGGAGGGAGGAGCTTGAGAGCTGCCTGGCAGGTGGCGATCTGAGAAGGGCAGGGGGGAGAGAGAGGAGGGGAGGGGAGGAGCTCTAGATCCCAGCCGGAGGGGGAAGTGGAGGAGGGGCTCTGGCTGCCAGAGCCCCCTGCGAGTGGCAGGATCCGGCCAGCTGCCCTGTCAGCCGTGCCTAGGGTGACCAGCTGTCCCGATTTTATAGGGACAGTCCCGATTTTGGGGTCTTTTTCTTATATAGGTTCCTATTACCCCCCCACTCCCTGTCCCGATTTTTCACATTTGCTGTCTGGTCACCCTAGCCGTGCCCCACTCTGCATGGGGGGGAAATCCCGGACATTTTTAGACATTTACAAATTCCCCCCGGATGCTATTTTTAACTCAAAAATCCGGACATATCCGGGAGAATCCGGACGAATGATAACCCTACCACAATGTCTAGGGACGGCCCTGCCTCACCCGGCTTTCTCCCAGTCTGTTCTTCCTCCCCCTCCCTTTCCTTCCCTTCCCCTTCTCCTCACTCCATCCGTCTCTCTGCACCCCATTCGATGGCAGGGCTGTGCAGGGCCTGAGGTTGTTTATACTTGTAAGGCGTCTGGAACGGCTGTTGTGTGTTGGTGTGTGTCATTGTACAGATACTGCCAGCTCAGGGTGTTTCAATCTCATTCTCCTAGTTCTCCTAACTGCACGCAGAAGGGATTTAAGTTCATGCCAAATCGCCCATTTTGAAGCTGGCCACATGACCCTGGAAACTCCAACGAGAATCCATCTCTTCCAAGTTGTCCTGGAGAATCCCAGCTTCTCCCAGCTCGGCGTGCTTTGGAGAAAGATACGTTCGACCGTAACGTTTATTCCCATCCATTCCCTTGTGCTGATCTACCGGGCACTCAGGGCTGCAGACATAACTCTCCACCTCTACCTGATACCCAACGACCACTCACTCAGGAAGGTAAAACCACAATCCCATTTATATGGTGTGCCCAACACCAAGATTGCTGGGACACTGCACAACCACCGAGTGAGAATGAACCACATCAATACACCCAAACAGCCAAGCACATAGTGAAACGCCAGGCAGCACGGCATCGTTCAGAGCGGAAAGGGCAGAGACGTACACGCTAACTGTCACTGAAATAGAAGACACCTCGGCAGCCAGGTTTTCCTGTGTTTTTAATAGTGGTGCGTGATGGGCTGGGGCACGTACCCAGGGGGAGAGAGTTGCGCTCGCGAGGGATGCACAGCACTCGCTGACATGAGGCATGTGGGTGGGACCCCAATGGATAGGGCAGTGGTTCTCAAACTTTCGTACTGGTGACCCCTTTCACACAGCAAGCCTCTGAGTGTGACCCCCCCTTATAAATTAAAAACACTTTAATATATATTTAATACCATTATAAATGCTTGAAGGCAAAGCGGGGTTTGGGGTGGAGGCTGCCAGATCGTGACCCCCTGAGGGGTCCCGACCCCCAGTTTGAGAACCCCTGGGATCAGGGGTCTCACAGCACAGATACCTTATCTGTTGGGGGAGGCTCAAACAGGAGGTGAAGATCAAGAGAACTGTATTGTTGGTGTGACCAAGCTTCACGGGGCACCATATGCAGCAGTGGACAGGTAGGAATAGCTCAGGGCCGGGCTTGCCGTGGTGTGATATCCACACCACTCAGCCACATAGTGATTCCTGAAGCTAAAGGCCAGGTCCCCAAGCACCCACTAGGAGGTGCTGTTCCCTCCAGCAGCCTCATTCCCCGCCCTGGGCTATTCCATGTAGAACTGAGCTTCCGAGCAATGAAAAATCTTCTTTACAAAATGTCACCCTGGGGCACGGGAGAGTCCAGGTTAAAATGAAAACTCTGAGCGAGGGGATGGGGGGATTAGGTTGGCAGCTAGAACTCAACATTAGCTACACTGGCTGCGACCACATGGTCACTGTAAGAACCCCAGGAGCCACCCCCACATTGCCTGTAGATCCCATAGCCTGTTATCACTATGGAAAATACACACACATTAAAAGAACAGTGTTAAGGTTGCAACGTCAATCACCCACTAATTGGAGAATGCCAGAATTAAGATTGTGGTTTGCAGCCTTCTCTCTGCTCCCTTGCTCTATGTATTGTGAGAGTCTTTCCTTGTATTTGATCGCATCCTATTTTTAAGTAGAAGCAGAGGCCTCCATCTTTTCAGTAAAAAGCAACAGAGAGTCCTGTGGCACATTTAAGACTAACAGATGTATTGGAGAATAAGCTTTCGTGGGTGAATACCCACTTCGTCAGACGCAGCGTATTCACCCATGAAAGCTTATGCTCCAATACATCTGTTAGTCTTAAAGGTGCCTGTCATGGAGTCCCCGGGCGATGCTCTGGAACTGCTCCCCACAAAGCCAGTCAGGACTTTGGGGAGCCTCCTCTCCCTCGGAGCAGACTGTCTTCAGGGCAAGAAGCTCACACGGCTTCACCTCCTGGGTCTCTCCTGGGAGCATTCAGCATATGCCCTTCCGTGCGCTTCCCACAGCGAGTCCACCCAGGCAGGATCCTGGGGAAACCAAAGGGTTCTGCACCCCCACTTCGCAGTCAGACGTGACTCTCAGCCAGCCAGTAAAACAGAGGTTTATTAGATGACAGGAACAGGGTCTAAAACAGAGCTTGTAGGTACAGCGGCGAACGGGACCCCTCGGCCGGGTCCATTATGGGGTTCAGAGAGCCAGACACCCACGTCTGCCCTCACTCCTAGTCCCCAGGTAGCTCCAACTCTGAAACCCCCTCCAGCCCCTCCTTCTCCCGGCTTTGTCTCTTTCCTGGGCCAGGAGGTCACCTGATCTCTATGTTCACCTTTAGCTATTTCCTTGCAGGGCGGGAAGGGGCCCTGGCCATTTGTTGCCAGGGAGACACAGTGTCAGTGATTTATGCACATCGGGGGGGGGGGGAGGGATAGCTCAGTGGTTTGAGCATTGGCCTGCTAAACCCAGGGTTGTGAGTTCAATCCTTCAGGGGGCCACTTAGGGATCTGGGGCAAAATCAGTACTTGGTCCTGCTAGTGAAGGCAGGGGGCTGGACTCGATGACCTTTCACGGTCCCTTCCAGTTCTAGGAGATGGGATGGGATATCTCTCCATTGGCCTTTCCCCACCACCTAGAGACTTAAGAAATGTGTAGGGGAAACAGAGGCACCCACACAGTATTCAGAGGAAACATTAAGAACAGTCCCACTTTGTCACAGTGCCATAGGACTCTTTGTTGCTTTTTACAGATCCAGACTAACACGGCTACCCCTCTGATACTTGACATCTTTTCAGTGGTGATCAGGTTTGTCTGAGGAAACACTTCCTGAGAGTGAGGTCTGGTAGGATCTCCAAGAGGTTCCCAGCAGGGAAATGGTGACAGTCCCATCACCTGTGTTATTTTTGACTGGGCTGGACCGGATCCCAGCCGAACGTAGTGTAGGGAATATGCCTGCTTTGGCTGGAGAATGGCCAAGGTGACCTCACAGGCCTTTTCCCTTTCCAACTCGAGATGCTCTGAGTGAAGACGGAGCTGGCTGTGGGTCAGAGGTTCCTGTTTGTATCTCTCAGAAATGACAATGCTTGACATTTACAGGCCATTGAAGAAGAAGAAACCAAGTGGGAGTCAAAGCTCGTTCCCAAACCTCCTCAGACCAGTGCGCTGTACTTTGGATCTCAGTATGAGGTGTCTGGTACATCAGAGCTAAAGATAACACCTGACGTAAGTAGGATTGTCCTCTACTTCCACTGAGGCATCAAAACGAGCTGAACAATTCATTATTATTATGCATTAGTTGTATGGTGGTAGTGCCCAGGACCCCCTTGTGCCAGGTGCTGTACAAACACAGAACAAAAAGATGGACCTGCCCCAAAGAGCTTCCAATCTAAGTATAAGCCAAGAGACCACAATGGACACAGCAGACAATGGGCATCGTTCACTCCTGCTCTTGGCGGAGGTGGGAGACTCTCATAAGTCATTTTATCTTTACTGCAGCACCTGGAGCTCTGCTATAGAAGCCCCGCAGACCAGCAGTCATATATTGAGCTCTACATGACGGATATGGAGGAGGAAATCAAGCTTCACATGAAAGACAGAAAAGATGGGAAATTGGTTTGGAAGACGTTTGTGAGGCCAGGTAGGATCACACGTAAGACGTTGAAGCAGAATCATAGAATATCAGGGTTGGAAGGGACCTCAGGAGGTATCTAGTCCAACCCCTGTTCAAAGCAGGACCAACCCCAACTAAATCATCCCAGCCAGGGCTTTGTCAAGCCTGACCTTAAAAGCCTCTAAGGAAGGAGATTCCACCACCTCCCTAGGGAACCCATTCCAGTGCTTCACCACCCTCCTAGTGAAATAGTGTTTCCTAATATCCAACCTAGACCTCCCCCACTGCAACTTGAGACCATTACTCAGAACTTCTGGGCAGCTGATCGTGGTGACTGAAGCTCATACAATTGCTGAAATGTCGGGCTGGAAGGGACCTTGAGAGGCCATCAAGTGCAGCCCCCTTTGCTGAGGCAGGACCAAGTAAACCTAGACCAGGGGTGGGCAAACTTTTTGGGCCAAGGGCCACATCTGGGTGGGGAAATTGTATGCAGGGCCAGGGCAGGGGGTTGGGGTGTGGGAGGGAGTGTGGGATGCAGGAGGGGTGCGGACTGCAGCAGGGGGCTCAGGGCAGGGGGCTGGGGTGCACAGAGGTGCAGCAGGGAGCTCAGGGCAGGGGGTTGGGGTGCAGGTGGGGCATGGGGTGCTGGCAGGGGGCTTAGGGCAGGGAGTTGGGGGGCGGGGTTCAGGAGGGGTTTGGGCTCCGGGGTGGCAGCGGCACACACTGGGGCCAGTGCAGACTCCCTGTATGCCTGCCCTGTCCCCAGCTCCGCACTGTTCCAGGAAGTGCTGTGGGCCCTGTGGGCGAGGGGGGCGGAGGGCTCTGTGTGCACTGCCCTTGCCACACCTCCAGGTACCTCCCCCGAAGCTCTCATTGGCCATGGTTCCCCATTCCCAGCAAATGGGAACTGCGGGGGGCGATGCCTGGAGGCAAGGGCAAGCCCTCTGCCCCGCTGCCCGGGGGTCGCTTCTGAGAGCGGCGCCGGGACCGCAGCACCACAGGGGGCAATTCTGCGGGCCGGATCCAGCCCAGAGGCCGTAGTTTGCCCACCCCTGACCTAGACCATCCCATGACGGGGATTCCACAACCTCCCTGGGAAGCCTATTCCGGAGATTAGCTACCCTTAGAGTTAGAAAGTTTCTCCTAATATCTAACCTAAATCTCCCTTGCTGCAGATTAAGCCAGTTACTTCTTGTCCTACCTTCAGTGGACATGGAGAACATTTGATCCCTGTCCTCGTTGTAACAGCCCTTCACATATTTGAAGACTATTATCAGGTTCCCCCCGTCAGTCTTTTCTCAAGACTAAACAGGCCCAGTTTTTTAACCTTCCCTCACAGGTCAAGTTTTCTAACCCTTTTATCACTGTTGTTGCTCCCCTCTGGACTCTCCCCAATTTGCCCACATCTTTCTTCAAGTGTGGTGCCCAGAACTGGACACAGGGCTCCAGCTGAGGCCTCATCAGTGCCGAGTGGACTGGGGCAATTACCTCCCCTGTCTTACATACAACGTTCGTGCTAATACATCCCAGAACGATATTAGCCTTTTTTGCAACTGGCACTGCATCCCATTGTTGCCTCATATTCAATTTGCGATCCACTATAACCCCAGATGCTTTTTGGCAGTGCTACCACCTAGCCAGTTATCCCCCATTAGATAGGTCTCGTTTCATTTTTGCTTCCTACGTGGAGTACTTTGCACTTGTTTTTATTGAATTTCATTTGGTTGATTTCAGACCAATTCTCCAATTTGTCAAAGTGGTTCTGAATTCTAAATCTGTCCTCCACAGTTCTTGCAACCCATCCCAGCTTGGTGACATCTGCAAATGTTCTGAGCATACTCTCCAATCCATTATACAAGTCATTAATGAAAATATTGACTAGTCCCAGGACTGATGCCTGTATAACCCCACTAGATAGGCCCTCCCAGTTTGACAGCAAACCATTGATAACTACTCTTTGAGTATCATCTTTCAACCAGTTGTGCACTCACTTTATAGTAATTTAATTTAGACCACATTTCCCGAATTTGCTTATGAGAATGTCATGAGGGACTGTGTTAAAAGCCTTATTAAAATCAAGATATAGCATATCTGCTGCTTTCCCTCTATCCCGTAAGTCAGTTACCCTGTCAAAGAAGGGAATTAGGTTGGTTTGGCATGCTTTGTTCTTGGCAAACCCGTGCTGGCTCTCCCTTATAACGCTATTATCCTCTAGGTGCAAACTGATTGTTGAATCATGATAACTTCCCAGGTATCGAAGTTAAGCGTGTTGGGGGTACAGAGAAGCAGGAGATGTTCATTCAATCAGGTGTCTCAGCTCTGCCATCTTCCTTATCCATGGCAAAAATCCTAATCCACTGAACAAAGTCCTGTGGTTTAAATGCACTTTTAGGATCTTTGATCATGGTTCCTCTGGAGAGTTCAGAAATTATCCTCAGGAAATTAACCAAGTATTTCAAGATTCCCTGTGAGGTGGAGAAACTCCAGTATAACTTTAGAGAAGCTGAGACACCTGCTAGCAAAGCAGGAGAAGGTCTCTGGGAATGCAGAGCTTCTCTGATTGCCCCTAGCCTCTGATGGTCTTTAATGTTGCTGGACCCTCCTGCTAATGAGAGAAGTGACAGGGTGTTCGACTGATCCCTTCCCTTTGTCTTTTAGGGGACGTTAAAATTCCTGCAGCATCCTCCCAAACACTCCCAGGTCAGTATTATTTTAACAGAGCTTTCAGTTTCCGCAATCTCAAACTGGTCAGAATACAGTATGTTTAATGGAAAAATAATTAATTCTAGGGGTGTTCTTCAAACATTTACAAGAAAAATTTCTGAATTTTTTCAACCTGGAAACCCCAAACTTTAAATCTCTCCAGTTTTACCCCTTCCTCTCACTCTTCTCTCCCCCACCCCCATGTTTTTTTCAGTGGCAAAATTAGAAATAGGTGCTGAGTGAAGGGAAGGCGGGAGGGTGGGGGAAATGAGTAAAATACCAAAGAGGGAAAACCCTTTGGATTGTCAATTTCAAAGGGGAAGGAGGTTGTTGGGGGGGGGGGGGGGGGGAGGGGGAAATCGGACAATTTCAGAATAAAAAAAAACAAAGTTTTATTTTTAAAAAAGCCACTTGGAAAAAAGTTTGAAAAAATGTTGACAAGCTTTAGCTGGAATCCATTTCTTCTCTAACACGCCCGGTTCTCCTGCTTGAAGCATAGACATTAGACATGGAGAAAGACCTTCTCGTTTGCCTTTGTCCAGTGCAGTGCAGGGCCGGCTCCAGGCACCAGCTTACCAAGCAGGTGCTTGGGGCGGCCTCTCGGGAGAGGGGCGCCACGTCCAGCTATTCGGCAGCAATTCGGCGGAGGGTCCCTCACTCCCGCTCAGAGGGAAGGCCCTCCCGCCGAATTGCTGCCGAGTGCAGCTTTTTTTTTTTTTTTTTGGCCTGCCTGGGGTGGCAAAAGCCCTGGAGCCGGCCCTGGTGCAGTGACAGATTCCATCCCTTCCTCACAAAGGGATCCCTCTGTACGGCACTGGTGAGAGTTGTGCTCCTGAGGTCCACCCCAAGCTTTCCTTTGCTCAGTGTCAGCTCCTTACCCCTCGCTGTACCCCCGGGACAGGCTGATGGGATGGTCTGGAACGTGTAGCAGTGCTGGCTACTGCTCAGAGCCCCAGCCCCTTGCAGCGTTAGCGTGGATGGGTCGTTACAAACCATATTCCAGCCTGAATGACTTCATGCAACTGACCGCACACTTTGAGCTAGAACAGCCCTACCGTGCAGGGGAAGCT
>NW_027054825.1:0-9990 GCF_011386835.1 Chrysemys picta bellii | reverse complement strand
TGTCTCCTCTACTGAGCTTACACCGACGCAGCTGTACCGATGCAGCTGCACAGCTGTAAGATCACTCATGTAGCCACTCTATGCTGACGGGAGAGAGCTCTCCCATCGACATAATTAAACCACCTTCAACGAGCCATCCACACTGGCGCTTCTGTCGGTGTTACTTATGTCACTCAGAGGGGTGTTTTTTCACACCCCTGAGCGACATAAGTTATACCGATAAAAGTGCTAGAGTAGACAGAACCTTAGACAGTTTATTACAGGATTGGCTACAGCGGCTGTCTCTGGTGTAAGATCTAGGGTACCAACTGATCTAAGGGTAAATGACTGATCTCTTGGGACTGGAAGCAACCTGAATGTGCAGTGATTCTTCGTATAAGTGACCATTTATCACTAATTGTGTCTTTGTCTGGGTGGCAAGACAGGCTTGAGAGTGTGTGAGACTGTGACTCCATGATAAGACTGTTATAGTGATCCAGGAGTTCACATTTAATACTGGCTTGGTGACATCTAATTCTAGAACACACCACCAGTTTGGGGTGTCTGCCCTGAGGTAGGCACTCTCGGATACAATTACAAACTAATATTATAGCCATGCATATTTCTACACTAACAAAGGAAAAGGGACAGAAGGTAGGCTTCTCGTAAGTTCTTGGGGTGGCCCTGTGTGTCACAATTTTGACCAACCCCTGCAACTGTGTTACTCCTCTTATTCAGCCCACTCCAAATTCCAGGTTTCTTCTTCTACCTTCCCATTTACCTGTTTCATTGATGCCTGGGTGGAGTTCTCTGCTCTCCATTTACGAGCCATCTCTGTGTATTTCCCCTTTTCATCCTCAGTCAGCAACTGTAAATAAGAGAGAAGGTGAGATAAAGCAGCAATGGAGATGGATTGAGCCAGTACTGGCTGATACACCATATTAAACACTATAAGGGCAAGTTGGCAAGTGAATTTCTTAGTAGGAAGAGATTGTTGGGGTTTTTTTAATATTAAAGTGGGCACTGGGGGAGAGATTATGCACTATTAATAAAACTGCAAGAGCCAAAATCAGGTTAATGAACATTTTAACAGACTGATCTTGTGCTACTAGCCACATCCTAGCACAGAGGTTCTCAAATTGGGGGTCAAGAGGAACAGAATGTATTCGAGGGTGGGGGCTGAGAAGCCACTCTGCCTTCAGAGTTGGGAAGCTGGAGAGTGGCAGCTGCTGGCCAGGCACCCAGCTCTGAAGGCAGCACCATTGTTAGCAGCAGCAGAGAAGTAAGGGTGGCATCCACTCTGCCTTCAGAGCTGGGCGGCAGTATATGTACCAGTGTGGCAGGAGCAGGGGCCTAAAGGACTACAGACACAAAAAAGGGGGCCCCGATTAAATAAGTTTGAGACACACTGCCCTAGCATAAATAAATATAAGAATTTTAGCAATCTAATTCACTCTTTTACTAATGCCATTTGTTAACATTTTGCCTTTTCTTCCACTTGGACTATGCCACCAGACTGGTCGAAGTTTCATTTACTGGTTTTTAGGTATTGGCAAAATGTTTTGTTCCCACAGATCAAAACCAGCAAATACTGATGCACATGCTTAAAATTAAGGATCAAGATCTTAAATTTGTAAATTTAATTTTTTTTAAATAAGATT
Source organism: Chrysemys picta bellii (assembly GCF_011386835.1). NCBI lineage: Eukaryota > Metazoa > Chordata > Testudines > Emydidae > Chrysemys > Chrysemys picta. The sequence goes on along the minus strand of NW_027054825.1, from coordinate 8,350 downwards.
TAATTTTTAAAAATGCAAAATTACATTTCTATATTCAGACTTGTATTTGTTCCCCTTTAAAGAATGGTATATTTGTCCCAAATTTTATATTTGGTAATAAGCATTTTTAAACTTTTGTTTAAAGTGTCCTTTTAAAAAAATTCTAACTGAAATAATCTTTCATTATCCTGTACTATTTATAATTTAGAAACTTCAACATTGAAAACCTAAAAGAGACAAACCTCACTGATTCACCAATAACATGGAAAAATTAAAATATAGTATAAATAGTGAAGAAAATTGGATTTTAAATCCCTTTAATAGTTAAAGAGGTTTCTACTTAACAGATCAAAGAACTGTCTACTATTTACATCTTAACAGTGTCACATCTACATTGGGCAGTTCAAACCAGTTACCCACTCCCTGCAAGAGAGTCCCTTTAAAACTGAGTTAAGTCAGGAAACATGCAAACACCATAAACAGAAAAGAGAAAAAGCATTTCCTGCTGCCTTTCTCTAGCTAAAGAGGAAGACACTTCACCCCAGAGAGGATCTCTGTGCAGCATGGAAAGTGATGGGGTGGGTGTGTACATGGGGGGGGAGGGGAGGAGAGGACTTGTAGATGGGGTGCATGCCCAGCAGTAGGTGTAGGGAAAAGGTAATAGGGGAATACACATCCAGGGCAGGGTGTGCATTGGTGAGGGGGATGCATGCCCAGAGTTGGAGGATGTGTGCGTAGGGGAAATATGCACACCCAGGGTTGGGGATCCACACCTGGGGTTGGGTTTGTGTGTATGGGGGAATGCACACCCAGGGTTCGGTGTATGTATGGGGATGATGCACATTCACAGTTGGGGGTATGTGTGTGTATGGGGGAGATGCACACCTGAGAGTGTAGGGGGGAATGCACACCCCAGGGCTGGGGTGTGTATGGAGGGATGCACACCCAAGATTGGAGGAGGATGTGCAGAGGGGATGCATGCCTGGAATTGAGGGTATGTGTGTGTATGGGGGTGATGCACAGCTGGGGTTGGAGGGAAGGGATGCATGCCCAGAGTTGGGGGGTGGTAATAAGGGGATGCATGCCTGGGGTTGGAGAATGTATTGGGGTGGGAATACATACCCAGGGCTGGGGGGATGCATGCCCATTAGAGGGTGTTTTCGGGGGGATGCACACCCAGGATTGGGGGTGGGTAATGGGGGATGCACACCCGGGGTTGAAGGGTGTCTGTTGGGGGCGGGGAGATGCACGCCCAGGGTTGGAGGATGTGTGCTGGGGGAGGGGATGCACGCCCGGGGCTGACGGGTGGGGGGAAGGTGCAATGGACATCCCGAGGTGAGAGTATGTGGGGGGTCCCGCAGCGTTGGCCAGGCCCCGCTCACCGCCCAGTCCCGCGAGCAGAGCGGGATGGCGTCGGGCACGCGGGCCACGGGCAGGCCGCGCCGCTGCAGCTCGGGCAGCTTCTCGCGCACGAAGAAGTAATAGGCGTTGCGCGCGCCCTTGCGGTTCGGCATGGCTCGGGAGGGCGGGACCGGGCACACCGACTAGGCCTCCGAGCCCGGGCCGGAGGCCGCTGCTTTATCGCCTTTGCAGCTGCGGCCTCACCGAATCCCCTCAGCCCCGCCCCCTCCGCGAAGAAAGAACCAATCGTATCACTTAGCAGCCCGCGCGGGCATGGGCCCGACGGAGCCACGAGGCGGCACGTGCGCCAATCTCCTATTGAGCGGTGAGAGAGAACCCCGGCGGTGCGCGCCCCGCGGCCTTCCGAGAGAACGAGTCAAGTGCGGCGCCAGCAGGGGACACGCCTTCTCGCCCCGGGGCACGCTGGGACTTGTAGTCTCGATGTGCGGTTCCGAACCATGGGGCCAGGGCATGCTGGGAGCGGTAGTTCTGCTTGGCTTGCCCACACCCAGCGAGGGCACGTGCCAGCAGGAGCTGCTGGTGCCAGCTGCGGTGGGGTGGGCACACAGGGACATGCAGTATGGGGGGATAAGGGGCTTGGTTGGCACAGGCAGGGCTGGATTAACTTTTTGTGGGCCTGGCGCCAAACATAGTTGTGGGCCCTCATTGGGGAAATAGGGCATGTGATGGGGGGCAGTCCGCAGAGCAAGGGGCCGGTTGGGGGCAATGAGAAGCAGCACAGCAGGAGTGGCCCCACTCAGCCCAGCACAAGGGCACTGTTTACAAACCCCAAACTGCTAGACACACACTGGCCTGCCCAGCCCTGCGCTGCCAGCATGCCCCTTCCACACTGCCCCCTGCTCAGTGCCCTGCCCTTATGCCAGTGTCCCCTCACCCAGAGACTTCCCCCACAGATCCCTATGTCCAGCACCCCCTGCCTAGACACCCATCCCACTGACCTCCCACCACAACTGCACAGCACCCTGCACACCATACCCCCTGCCCAGCTCCCCCACCCACAGATCCCCTACTGTCCAGCACCCCCTTCACTGTCCCACCATCACAGCTGTACAGCGCCCCATATTCCTGAGGGAATTCTGCATCAAATTCTGTGCATAATATTTTAAAATTCTTTTTTTTTTAATAATAAATAAATGTGGAAGCTCCACCATGGCAGTGGGGAGCACAGGCCCCTGGCTACATGGAGGTGGGAGATCACCCTGCAGCCTTCCCCCTCCCCTAGGACAGGGACTTGGCAGTGAGACTGAACCTGAACCTGACCCTGACACAGCACAAGGGCCATGCCTGCCACAGAAACACCCTGGGGCCCTGCCCCTTTTGTGCCAGGCACACCAGATGTGGGCAGGGAGGCTCAGCCCAGCAGTAGGATCCAAGTGCAGAGGGACTTAGTGTGGAGTTATCCAGATGGGGGTAAGAGGGTTCTGTGGGGGGCAGTCTGGGTGCAGGCAGCTCAGTGGGGGATCTGGATGCACAGGGAGGTGCCAGATGCAGGGGCAATGGGAATCTGCAGGGGGGACCAAGTGAAAGTGGTTGGAGCTCACCGGGGCGGGGGGGGGAGGGAGTCTGGGTGCAGGGGAGGTGGGGTTGTTGTACTTAAAGTACTGCACGGGATCTTTTCAGGGGGAATAAGGCAAACGCCACATTCATTGGTAATACATGCATCAATCAACACTGTATCATATGCATATGATCTCATGCACTCACATACATACACACAAACACACTCCGTCTTGTTGTTACCAACTAGTTGCTCCCCTTAACTTCACTGGCCAGGTGAGTTAGATAGGGGAAGGGTGGAGCCGGGCTTCTGCCGATCTGGATCAATGCTCCGATGTTGACAGGACCCAGGGTCCTCTGCCAGACACCTCACATTTATAGCAGCTTCCCTCTCATGCAAATCTATACCAGATTCAAAATCTGTGTCCGTTGGTCCTTTGTGCTGCTTCCTTCTGGGTGTTGTCCCAATACTGTTCAAAGAGGGTGTTTCCAAAAGAAGGAGCTTGATTCTAAACCCCCCCACCCACCACAAGGCCTCAATATGTCTGCTCTTCTTTAGTGAGCCCACTTGACAAGTTTGATTGTCCTTGGGTCTGGCTTCCATCCCCTCTCCAACTAGCTGTCTGGAGGTGCTTGCCTTCCACGCCTTGGTCATTCATACCTCATTCATTCAACATGCCAATTGATTAAGGGAGTGTGGGGAGGGGGAATCTTATTCTACTCCTAGCAAAAAGACATTTTTCTTCTACTTTAACTATCCTTAGGGGCTATAACATTATACCAAGGCTTAACACAAAGTTTTCTAAGTTTTTCTACATAGGGACCTGATACAAAGTTCCTGTATCAAAGGACTTGATACAAAGTTGTATGAAAATAGTTTAATACAGGGTTATATGAAGAGGCATAATACAAAGTTATATGAAAGTCTAGTATCCGAGGGGTAGCCGTGTTAGTCTGGATCTGTAAAAAGCAACAGAGGGTCCTGTGGCACCTTTAAGACTAACAGATGTATTGGAGCATAAGCTTTCGTGGGTGAATGCCCACTTCATCAGACGCGTGTGACGAAGTGGGCATTCACCCACGAAAGCTTATGCTCCAGTACATCTGTTAGTCTTAAAGGTGCCACAGGACCCTCTGTTGCTTTTTAGTCATATAAAAGTTAGAGGTTATATATGGCTAGGGTTAATATAAGGTTATATAGAGAGGCATAATACAAAGTCATATGAAAGTTATGTGAAGATGCTTAATACAGAGATTTATCTACAGGGTTCATTTGGGTGGCGGTCTAGGTGTAGGTGGTTGGGGCTTAGTGGGGAGGGTGTCTGAGGGAGCTCATTGGGGTGGTACAGATGCAGGGGAGGTGGGGCTTGTCAGGGTGAGGGTTTGATGGGCCTGCTTAACAGGGGAGCCCCAGCTGCTGCCAAGGGGATCTGCATGCTGTGCCCCCGTTTCCCCTATCCCAGGGATCGGTAACCTTCGGCACGTGGCCCACCAGGGTAAGTCCCCTGGCGGGCCGGGCCGGTTTGTTTACTTGCCACATCCACAGGTTCGGCCGATTGCGGCTCCCACTGGCCGTGGTTTGCCGCTCCAGGCCAATGGGGGCTGCGAGAAGCCACGGCCAGCACATCCCTCGTCCTGCAGCCCCCCATTTGCCTGGAGCCGCGATTGGCTGAACCTGCGGATGCGGCAGGTAAACAAACTGGCCTGGGCCACCAGCGGGCTTACCCTGGTGGGCCGCGTGCCAAAGGTTGCCGATCCCTGCCCTATCCCCTTCTCTTCCCCATCCCATGCCCCTTCCTTCCCCATTGCCTCTGTCCCCCTGCCCTGCTTGCCCCACCATGGCACTCACTGTTGTACAAGATGAAGGATGGCTCCCAGCACACAGAAGGGAGCTCAACCAGCACTAGGACCCAGAAGGTGGTGTCCTGCTGCAACGTCTGGGGAGCTGAGTAGCACCTTCTTTTTTCAGCCCAGCTGTGCAGCTCTGCAGTCAGAGTAGGTATGCCCGTTCCATTCCTCTCCCCACCTCTTCTCTGCCTCCTCTCCCCAGGTGAGCATGCTGTGGCTGTACTCCTCCCCCACCCTCCTGCCGGCAAACAGCTGATCAGCAGCAGTGAGGGGGAGGGCGGGAAGGGAGCAAGCTGTGAGAAGAGGCAGGGGAGGAGGAGCGTGGCTGCCCTACTGCAGCAGAAAACTCAGTGCCAGGAGCACCAAGCTTCTGCCCCCGCAGGAGAGAGTGGGGGGCAGAGAAGAGTGGGCCTGGTCGGGACCCCCCTGGAGTGTGGGCCCGGCTCCATGGAGCCAGTGGCTCCATGGTAAATCCGCTACTGGGCACAAGGGGACCAGACTACCCACACCAACGCAGGTGTGCGCCTTATGTACTGGAGCCTGAGCTGCCCTCCATGAACAGCCTGCGCCTCTAGCCCTGTGTCATTGCAAAGGGAGCTAGCAGTGAGTGGGGTGTCACTGATGCAGCAATGGCTCCCTGAGACAGTAGCTCTGAGAGGAGTCAACAGCTCTATTTGCTCAGTGGGGAGTTAACTCCTGTAAGGGGCAACAGGACATTAGTCCGAGTACCAGCACAAGTGCTTTCCTAGTCGGCCTACAGGCCCCAGCTCAGTAATGAGGATGAGGGCAACTGCAGGCTGCATTAGAACCTGACAGGCCTCCTGTGCTTACTACTAGTTTAACTGAACGCTGCTTACTTGACTGTCACCTACAGGAGTCAGGACATCAGTGAGAACACAGGAGGTTCTAGGCTGCTGGGGTTGGAAACAGCTCTGCCACAGACTTCCAGTGAGAGTGTAGGCCAGTCACACAGCCTCTCTGGACAAAATTCTGAAAGGTGCCTAATACCTCAGTTGCCAACCTGCAAATACATATAAATACTGTGTATTAGCTATAGTTGGCCATAGGTGCTGGAACTTAGGGTGCAGGGGCTTTACAGTTTGGTTCAATGGCTCTCAGCACCCCCACTATACAAATTGTTCCAGTGCCCCTGTAGTTGGCTGCAAGGGGACATTAATTGATATAGGCATATTTGAAGAACCTCATTAAGAACCAAATGGAATTTCTGTTTGTCTCTCTCTGTCCCACACTGTTTCTTTCTCTCACACAAGCAAGAACGTAGGGATTGCACTGTACCCAGTGTATAATATTAATAGTCATGGTGGAAGTGAGATGCATGACCCTGTAAGCCCCCCTCCCCCCCCCCCCCCACAGGTGGAATTCCAATTGACTCTAGGGAGCACTCAGACAATGAGGCTCTGGGCTCTCGCCCAAAGATGACAGCTCTTTCAGAATTTTGTTTTCTCCTTCTCCCTCAACACAACACCCATACTCTTCTCTTGAAAGTCTATATACTACCCCATTCACATTTTAATTCAGATTAAAATACGGAAACAATGCAATCAATATTGTTTTGATCAGTTTTCTCTCACGTTGGAGGGCAGAGTGAGCTGCTCCCACATTGTGCTACTAATTTCTTCCTCTGTCAAAAGCTTGTGTAATCCATTTGCCAAATTAGAATGAAATCTCAAAGTCCTATCGGACTCATTGCTAATCCTAGCCATGTATGTAACAACAATAAAAGACATTACCTCACCCACCTTGTCTCTCTAAAGATAAATCCTTTCTTCCACTTCCAGCTCACTAGGACGCTGTGCCTCTTCATCTCAGTGGAGGATCTATCTAATCACAATGATCCATTCATTCATCACCTTCAGACTGAATTATTGCAGCTTGCTATATTTTGAGGCTGAAGGTGGAGGCTACCACATAGGACCAGATCTTTGTCCCGGTTAAGTATGCTTTGCCCTCCTGCAGCCAGTGGCATAGGGGGTGTGATCAGTGTGTCCTTGCCCAGTGATATGTGGCTGATTTCCTTTTGGGGGCCATTGCAGATGGCACAATTTAGAGCCTCCTTGAGGCCTGGATCTGTACTTGGCAGCTAGAGCATTAGGGGCTATTCTATGTTGCTGTGGGCCTTTTAAAATGTATTGCTTGTTTTTATTTTATGTCAGGGACCCAGGTATTTTTGTGATGAGCAGTGTTTGTGCACCTCAAAATCATTATGTAAATTAAATAAAAAAAGGCTTAATTTTGTATTTTTTTTAACCCTTTAATTGCTGTGGAAAACTACCTATATTCTGGTTTAGTCCCTTGTACATCAACACTAAATAGCTAGAGAGGGAGTAAAGGAAAGAGACCTGTGCACAGAGCACATTTTTTCATCTGACAACAAGGCCGGCTCTAACTTTTTTGCCGCCCCAAGCAAAAAAACCCAAACAAACAAAAATGAGTGCCGCTCCGCCCTAACAACCCCGAGTGCCACCTCGCCCAAACAAACAAACAAAAAAACCCTGAGCGCTGCCCTCTGAAACAATCTCCCCCAGCGCCGCCCCGCCGAAACAACCCCACCCGAGCGCCACCCCGCCGAACCAAAACCAAAAACCCCTGAGCGCCGCCCCGCCGAACCAAACAAACAAACCCTGAGCGCTGCCCCGCCAAAACAAAACAAAACAAAAAACCCAGAGCGCTGCCCCACCACCCCAAGATTGGCCACTCCTTAGACGGTGCCACCCCAAGCACGTGCTTGGTCGGCTGGTGCCTGGAGCCGGCCCTGCCAACCTGACTATGTCTTTCACAAGATTCTGCTATATTATTGTAAGTGTTGTTGCAACTAGTGCATTTTTGCATGTTCAATTCACTTCCTCTCTGAGTACATACTGTTCTCCTGTGTGCAACCTTACCTTGACAACCTTGTTTATAAGAGGACGACACCTGTCAGAAATCTCACGGCAGGGAGTGCTAGCCACTCATGGACAAACCTTCTTCCTAGGGACAAATTAAAAATAATATGATGTGGATAATTAAAAAAGACAGGGCTCCAGAAATGACACTCTTTAGGATGGAGGTGTGACTGGAAAATAAAATTCACAAGTAGCTCAGGGAAAAGGGTGTTCCTGGAGAAAAATTGGAGGCAGTGGATCATCTTCAGGGTGCCTGATCATCAGACATCTTCCCCAGTGTCCTGTATAGCTGTCTGCAGGAGTTCACACCGTTTAACAATTCACTTCTTTGCCTGTTAATTTCAACTATACATAGATATGAACCTGCACTGCCTGCAGTTCTTACTATACCCACACACTTTCATAAAACTCTTTCTGCTCCTCTGTTGCAATTACACATACACCAGGGTTTTTATGTCCTGTATTGATATTCTTTGTGGCTTGAGTACAATGAAAAATAATTTAAAACAATATTGTACTGGGAGCAGCCATCTTATGTCCGTATGTCTGTGGAGAAAAACAACTCACAGCTGTATTGCTGATCTGCAGCTGGCATGTTATTTTAGGTGATAATCTTAAATTCCCACCTGAACAGCAGCAAAGAATCACTATGACTGAGGCATCTGAGAAAGAACTACAGGAAGGGTGGGATGGGGAAGTTT
>NW_027054824.1:0-9996 GCF_011386835.1 Chrysemys picta bellii | reverse complement strand
AGTGGAGGGTAGTGTGGGGGTGTGTGTGGGTGGAAAGTTGTAGGGGCAGTGGAGGTCAGTGTGTGGGTGGGGGTGTGTGTGGGTGGAAGTTTGTGGGGGCAGTGGAGGTCAGTGTGTGGGTGGGGGTGTGTGTGGGTGGAAGTTTGTGGGGGCAGTGGAGGTGAGTGTGAGTTGGGGGTGTGTGTGGGTGGAAGGTTGTAGGGGGCAGTGGGGGTGAGGGTGGAGGTGGGTGGAAGTTTGTGGGCCACCTGCCCTGCCCCGCCCCGCTCTGCCTCGGCCTCGCCCCGCTCTGCCCCGGCCCCGCCCCCAGCCCCTCCCTTCTCCGGCTCATCTCCCCCTGCCCCGGCCCCGCCCCCATCCCCGCCCCTGCTCCGGCCCCGCCTCGCCCGGGGGCCTGGCCTCAGCCCTGATCGCTCTGCCCCACCCCCCCAGCCGCCACTTGCCCCGCCCACTGCAACGTCCTTTCGCCTACCCAGAGCCCCCGCCCCTGAAACTCCTCTACTCAGGGCGAGGCTGGAAGCGGAAGTGAGTGAACCGCTCAGGACGCCATTAGGAGAAGGTCAGAGGCGCCAGAGGGTGGGGCCGTTCCATGTGGCTCCTGCCAGCCCCGGTGCATTGTGGGATTCCTCCTCCCTCCCAGACGGTCTCTACTTTTCTCAGTCGCGTGTCGCCTTCGCGCCTCCGTGCACCACGAGCATCCTGGCCCCGCCCCCCCGCCCGAGTCTGCGCCCGTGGGGCCCCCTCAGCCCCTCCCCCACCCGATCCCTGCTCCCTAGAGCCCCGACATCCCCCTCAGCCCCCCATCCCCTCCCCTCCCCCACCCGCTCCCTAGAGCCCCGACATCCCCCTGAGCCCCCCTCCCCTCCCCTCCCCCACCTGCTCCCTAGAGCCCCGACACCCCCCTGAGCCCCCATCCCCTCCCCTCCCCCACCCGCTCCCTAGAGCCCCGACACCCCCTGAGCCCCCCATCCCCTCCCCTCCTCCACCCGCTCCCTGCTCCCTAGAGCCCCGACACCCCCCTGAGCCCCCATCCCCTCCCCTCCCCCACTCGCTCCCTAGAGCCCCGACATCCCCCTCAGCCCCCCATCCCCTCCCCTCCCCCACCTGCGCCCTAGAGCCCCGACACCCCCCTGAGCCCCCCATCCCCTCCCCTCCCCCACCCGCTCCCTGCTCCCTAGAGCCCCGACACCCCCCTCAGCCCCCCTCCCCTCCCCCACCCGCTCCCTAGAGCCCCGACACCCCCCTGAGCCCCCATCCCCTCCCCTCCCCCACCCGCTCCCTAGAGCCCCGACATCCCCCTGAGCCCCCATCCCCTCCCCTCCCCCACCCGCTCCCTAGAGCCCCGACATCCCCCTCAGCCCCCCATCCCCTCCCCTCCCCCACCCGCTCCCTAGAGCCCCGACACCCCCCTGAGCCCCCATCCCCTCCCCTCCCCCACCCGCTCCCTAGAGCCCCGACATCCCCCTGAGCCCCCCATCCCCTCCCCTCCCCCACCTGCGCCCTAGAGCCCCGACATCCCCCTGAGCCCCCCATCCCCTCCCCTCCCCCACCCGCTCCCTAGAGCCCCGACATCCCCCTCAGCCCCAATCCCCTCCCCCACCCGCTCCCTAGAGCCCTGACATCCCCCTCAGCCCCAATCCCCTCCCCTCCCCCACTCGCTCCCTAGAGCCCCGACATCCCCCTCAGCCCCCCATCCCCTCCCCCACCCCCTTTCTGCTCCCTAGAGCCCCGACATCCCCCTCAGCCCCCCCATCCCCTCCCCCACCCGCGCCCTAGAGCCCCGACATCCCCCTCAGCTCCCCCATCCCCTCCCCCACCCCATGCGCCGAGCCCTGTGCCCCATCTACCCCTTCCCCCACTGCTCCCTAGAGCTGTGACATCCCCCTCAGCCCCCAACCTGCCCCGTCCCCCCCCAGTACCCCTTCCACCCCCTGTGCCCCGCCCTGTCCCCGTGGGGCCTCCTCAGCCTCACCATCCTGCCCCCCACCTGCTCCCGGCTCCCTAGAGCCCCGACATCCCCCTCAGCCCCCAACCTGCCCTGTCCCCCCCCACCCCCAACCCCCCCATCCACCAACTGCGCCAAGCCCCGCCCTGTGCCCGTGAAGACCCCTCAGCCCCCCCATCCCCTCCCCCACCCGCTCCCTGCTCTGTATGGCCCTGACATTCTCTGCGGGCCAGAGGGGCACTGGGCATGGGAGTTGCCAGGCATAAGGGGGTGGGGGTAATGGGCGGGGGGTAGTATGACAGAGCACGCTGGCGGGGCTGGGTGGGCCAGTGGCCTCTGGCGGGGCTGCGTGGACCGTGGCCGTACCTCCCTTCTCCCCCCATGCCTTGCCCCTGGCCAGCCACTCACTCTGGGGATCAACCCCCCTCGTGCCATGCCCCATTCCCCCATGGGAGCCCACAAATCTGTTTGGCGCCGGCCCTACAAAAGGTTAATCGGGCCCTGTCCACGCTTCCTTGTGCTGGGCAGTGCGTGGACAATCGGAGGGACAGCAGGATGATGTGGAGATAGATGAGTGTGTGAGGCAGGCAGATGGATGAAGGGGGGGGTGGCATACAGTGGGGGCTGGTCCTGTCATCTGCTGCCCCCGTCTGACTCCGCCCCTGTCTCTCGCAGGCAGCACTCAGCAGAGTGTGGCTCTGTAGCGTTACACTGGTGCCTACATCCAGTGCGTACACCTGGGCGTAATGTGCTCCTGGAGAGCTCGGGCAGGGACAAGCGTGGGGCTCACGGCTGCTGAACCAGCTACTCCAGAGATTGCCACAGATCTCACCCCCCTTGGGCAGCAAGATCCTGGCCGGGGGTTCCTTGTCCCTCCTTGCAGCCAAAGCAGCCTGCTCAGCACAGAGACCGAGGTCACCTGCCCCCGCCCAGCCTGGCTGGAGCTGCTCCAGCCCCGAATTGCTGGTATCCAGCCTGGCTGGAGTTGATTTGATGTCCTAGCGGAGTCCGTTCTTTCTCCCAGGTAGATTATGATTTTCCCCACTGCGGTTAGTTGCTCTTTCTCTGCTTCCCCATAGTCCCTCCCCAGAGTCTGTCACTGCTTCACCTAAAAGCTGCTTCCCCTTTGGGGCAGTGTGTTCTGGGGTCTCTGCTGGCAGCAGGGACACTGCTCTGGCTTTGGGCAGGTGCTTGGCAAGGTAGGGTTGTAACTTAGAGCTTTCTTCAGCAGAAACTTTAGTAAAATTAGCCTTTGCCTCATTTCTGAAAGTGCAGAATAACACCCAGGCACACGCCTGCTCCCCGGGGGTATGTGTGGGTAGGTGTCAGGGTGCAGTGCCCCCTGCTGCCCAGGTGGGCTAGTGCCATATGTGTATCTCCCCCCCAACACTGTAATAGTGACCCCTGCTGGCCAGGCACGGGAGTGCCCTGTCCGTGCCTTCTTGTTGGAGCAGTGACCCCTGGTGGCCAGGTGCGGCAATGCCTGGCATGTATCCCCCCCTATTGTTGCTGCAGCGACCTCTGGTGGCCACTGATGCCAGTTGCCTATGTGACCCCACCACTACCATTGCACCTGTGATGGTTGGTGGCTGGGTGAGGCAGCACCCTGTATGTATATCAGCCATTGGGGCAGTGCCCTCTGGGTATCCCACGCTCATCTCGGTGACGTGTGTTGCCCAGGTGGGGCCGTCCCCTGTGTGTATTTACACACCCCAGCCCCTACACTGGGGTAGTGACCACTGGTAGCCAGAGGAGTCGGTACCCTAGGCCAAACCGGACAGTCCCTCCGCAAAACAATAAATGGACACAAATCGGACATCAAGAATGGTAACATACATAAGCCAGTAAGTGAACACTTCAATCTCCCTGATCATTCTATTACGGATTTAAAAGTCACTATCATTGAACAAAAAAACTTCAGAAACAGACTTCAAAGAGAAACAGCAGAACTAAAATTCATTTGCAAATTCAACACCATTAATCTGGGCTTGAATAGGGACTGGGAGTGGCTGGCTCATGACAGAAGCAGCTTTTCCTCTTCTGGAATTGACACCTCCTCATCTATTATTGGGAGTGGACTACATCCACCCTGATTGAATTGGCCCTGTCAATACTGGTTCTCCACTTGTGAAGTAACTCCCTGCTCTCCATGTGTCAGTATATAATGCCTGCTTCTGTAACTTTCACTCTATGCATGCGAAGAAGTGAGGTTTTTACCCACGAAAAGTTATGCCCAAATAAATCTGTTAGTCTTTAAGGTGCCACCAGACTCCTTGTTGTTTTTGTAGATACAGACTAACATGGCTACCCCCTGATACTTGCCCTAGGTATGTTCTTCACCTCCCCCAAGGTGGCAGGGGCCTGGGTGTCATGCAGTGCCTGGGTATCTTCCAACCCCGTTGTGGCCGTGAGTCCTGCTCCTGGTGTGCGTCACTCCCCCACTAGGGATGTGCCCTGGTGGCCACGTGGGGCAGTGCCCTGTGTGTAGCCCCCCGTCACCCTCTGTGCCAGGTATGGCAGGCACTGATCCCTGTGGGGCAGTGCCCTCTGTGTATCCCCCAACTGGGGCAGTGACCCCTGCTGGCCAGCTTGGGCAGTGCCCTGTGTGTGTGTGTGTCCTATTTGGGTAGTGACCCCTGGGGGCTAAGTGAGGCAGTGGTCTTTGATTTCCTCTTCTCTCCACACACACACACACACACACACACACACACACACACACACACACCCCTCCCTCTCTCTCTCTCTCTGTCTGACACAGTGCCCCCGTTGGCCAGTTGGGGCACTACCCGATGTGTATCTCTACTAATTGGAGCAGTGACCTCCTGGTGGTGGCCTGGTGTGCCAGTGCCTTATTGGTATCTCCCTCCCCCCCAACACACCATTTCATTCCCCTTCCACCACCATTGCAGCAGTGACCCCTGGTGGCCAGGTGAGGCAGTGCCCTGCATGTATCCCCCCAACCAGTGCCCAGTGTGTGATCTCTAGTAGCCATGTGGGGCAGTGACCTGTGTGTACCATCTCCACTGGAACAGTGACCGCTGGTGTCTTGGTGCTAAGATGCAGCCACCTCTGGGTTACACAGTGGGGCTGTTTATAGGCCAGTGGGGACAGGCCCTCTCTGTTCCAGGAAGTAGGGGAATGGCTGGGACTCGGGGCAGAGCGCTCCATCTTGTATGTACATGTGACGCGCTGAGCACCTTTCCCCGACGTGAAGAAGACCCTGTGTGGCTCCAAAGCTGGTCCAGTAACAGGTATCACCTCACCTGCCTTGTCTCCCTGGTATTCTGCAAGTGTCCAACTTCCCCTTCGCTGCTGTTGTCCAACCCCCCCAGGCAACACCCCCCAGGTCCCTTCACCTGCCAAACCTCCCCTGGACCCTGAGCACGACTCCAACCCTGGGGGGGCTCCCCACCTGCAAACCCTATGGAGCCTGCTCCAAGGAGGGGAGGGGAATCCTGGGGCCACAAAGTCAGTCACGGGGTTGAGGCTGCCCCTGGAAGGAGAAGCGGGGTGGGAGGGGAGAGAAGAGTGAAGCAATGCATGCTGGGAAGTAGACTCGTAGAACTGGAAGGGACCTCGAGGGGTCTCTAGTCCAGTCCCCTGCACTCAAGGCAGGACAAAGTATTATCTAGACCAGCCCTGACAGGTGTTTGTCCAACCCGCTCTTCAAACTCCCCAAGGATGGAGATTCCACAACCTCCCTGGGCAATTTATTCCAGTGCTTTACCACTCTGACTGTTAGAAAGTTTTTCCTAATGTCCAACCTAAACCTCCCTTGCAGCAGTTTAAGCCCCTTGCTTCTTGTCCTATCCTCAGAGGTTAAGAAGAACAATTTTTCTCCCTCCTCCTTGTAACAACCTTTTAGGTACTTGAAAACTGTTGTTATGACGCCTCTCAGTCTTTTCTTCTCCAGACTAAACAAAATCAATTTTTTCAGTCTTCTCTCAAAGCTCATGTTTTCTAGACCTTTAATCATTTTTGTTGCTCTTCTCTGGACTTTCGCCAATTTGTCCACATCTTTCCTGCAATGTGGCTCCCAGAATCGGACACAATGCTCCAGCTGAGGCAGAATTAGCGAAGAGTAGAGCGAAAGAATTACTTCTCGTGTCTTGCTTACAATACTCCTGCTAATACATCCCAGACTGATGTTAGCTTTTTTTGCAACAGCGTTACACTGTTAACTCATATTTAGTTTGTGATTCATTATGACCCTCCGAGATCCCTTTCCGCAGTACTTCTTCCTAGGCAGTCATTTCCCATTCTGTACGTGTGCAACTGATTGATTGTTCCTTCCTAAGTGGAGCACTTTGCATTTGTCCTTATTGAATTCCATCCTGTTTACTTCAGACCATTTCTCCAGTTTGTCCAGATCATTTTGAAGTTTAATCTTATCCTCCAAAGCACTTGCTCCCAGCTTGGTATCGTCCGCAGGCTTTATAAGTGCACTCTCTATGCCATGATCTACATCGTTGATGAAGATATTGATGTAGCGTCTCCCCGGGGCTCTATCTCCCCTCAGCCATATCGAGGGTGGTGTGGTGTCTCCTGCCTCCATCTCCCATCAGCCACTGTGAGGCCCATGGCACCATGGGAGTGGTTGTGTCTCCTGCCTCCATTTCCTGTCAGCCACTGCGATGCCCGGCCCAGACTTCCCATTTCCGGTGCGAGTCCGGAAGCAGACGTTTCCATGATGTGGTGCCGGGAAGGGTGATGCTGTTGTCAGGAGAAAGAAGGAGGAGTAGGTGGGGTCCGTGCTACCGTGGGGAAGTGCTGTCCTTGCTGTGAAAGGGCCCAGCCGTTATGGGAGATGTCGTCTCCCTGCCCTGCCATGCTCTGCACCAGCCCCTGCCTGTCACAGGAGGTGCAGGCTACAGGCTGCGGAGCTGCAGCTGGGAACCCCACAGCCCAAAGTGTGTCAGGCACCCCCATTCTCAATGCCCCTAGTCCCTACCGCCACCCCACCCCATCAGTTATAGAATAGGAGGTAATTTAACTTCCGCTCACTGTTCCCGGTTGGACTCTCATAGATCGCTTACCGGAGCATCTTAACTTCCGCTCACTGTTCCCGGTTGGACTCTCATAGAGCACAAATTGGGAAACAGATTTTTTTCCCAGTGGCCATTTACCACTGGTGGTGTATGTGATGGAGGCTTTACAGAGTAGGTAGATCATACCATGCGTTGACTTTTGCTGCTGCTATGTGTTAACCCTTCTTGTACAATATCCATCAAAATAATAGTAAACAAGACACCAAAAAACACACAACATAATTTTGGTCGTGACAGTAGACCATTGGTGTTCTAGGTTGTTCTGCTGGCACCAGCTTGCCTGTAGAGTGTCTGAAAAACAAAAGAAGCTTTTCCTAGCCCCTCCCTCCCCTCATGGGGACAGATTATTGCTGAAAAATCTCTCTCTTTTACAAATCTCGTTGCTGATTGCAAGAAAAACAGAGGAATTACCTCCATACTTTCCTGTGATTTGTTTTATAGACAGGCCAGATTTCAATGGCTTCTACCCTTAAAGAAAAGGGTGAATTATCCTATTGTTCATTTATGAAATTCAGGAGGTGGTGTACCTCAGTTTCCCTTCTTGTACAGCAGACCAGGTTTGTAGTGGCTTCTCTGCTGTGCCAAGCTTTAAGTTTATTCACAGGTAATAGCTGAGAGTATTACTATGAGATCTTTGAACATGAGATTTGTTTTCAATTACCATTTTTAGCATGCTTAAAATTACACACCTTATACATTGTTACAAGGTTACTCACTAGCATTTATTTCAAGGTTTAATATTGTGACAGTCTGATTACTTAGAGCCACTGCAAGGCTGGCTGTTTCTGACATTGCTTCTTTTGTACATTTCACCCCTGCTCTTGCTTCAGAGGTACACTGTCTTTTAACTTGTTGTGTCCCTCCTGCAGTACTTAGCTGCTATGTATTACCAAAGTAAAAAAAAGATCCACAATCTCTCTCCATTTTCCCAGTTGTGGCTGCCCCTGCCATGGCCACACTTAGAAAGATATTGAACTTCATAAACACCTGGAAGTACCCAAAGGGTTAAATGCTAAATCCTAAAGCCACCTCACACTAGCTGGCCATGTCGGGCAAAAGGGTCTGTCAATGTTGCAACTTTGGATGTGAGATTTAAATGGAGTTTTAGCGGCATTATTTTTTAAAAAAAAAAAACAGAACAAAACAAACCTAATTTATCTCAAACCTACAAACAGGATTTTACAAACCATGAGTGTGGTTTAGGTCCTTAAAACCTTGCATAATTACACACAAATATTTACACACACAAATTATTTTTTGCTTAGTATGCCTTGCACAGCTCTAATTGTTTTTTTATAATGCTGTACACTGATTACATTCCCATACACCTATCTAGTGATTTTGATTACAAACTATTCCCATTTCTCCTCAGAATAGTTGTAAAGACTTCTGGGGATAACATATCGTGGTAGCAGTAGCCACTCTACCTGACCCCCTTGTATAATTTGTTTAACTACCACAGTTCCACTCAATGTGACTGTACCGCATTGCACATATATTTACATTTACATAACTGCATTTTATTATTAAACCAAGAATTCCCTTTTTATAACACCACAACTGTAACTTTTTAACATTTTCACAACTCCTAAGTGTTTACTTCCCTACAAAGTCTGTAGTATTCATTTTTGCAAAAGCTACATGTAACTTCACTTATTTTAAATCACTTACTTCTGCATTCAGTTCTTTAAGGTGCAATACAGCTGTCTTACCCAGTGCTTCCCCCCCACCCCGCTTTTATTTGCACCTCAGTCAGGGCCGGTGCAGGGATATTTTGCACCCTAGGGGAAACTTCCACCTTGCACATACCCCTCCCCCTTGCACATCAGTTCATTGAGGGGCAAATCCCAATGAGCCTTTATAGACCCCAGGGGCCAGCCATGCCCAGGGGCTGCTCCCCAGACCAGGTTCCCCCGCCCCCTGAACTCCCCTGGAGGGGGCACAACCCCTGCGTGAGCCCTCCCCACCCTAAAGAGCTTCCATACAATCCCACTGTAATACAGAACCATTTGCCTATTCACTACAATGATCTCCTAAAACACTGAACCTTAGTTCAATCAGGATTAACCTCATTCAGCAGGGATCACTCAGATACTGCAGGAAATCGCCATCTATCTCACTGCCACTGAATTGTGTGGTAGCCACATTTCACTCAGACAAGAATTGCTACAGGCTCAGGGGCAGAGACTGTGTTCCTGCCCCTTCCACCCACTGCCAGCTCAGCCTCTGGTAGCTCCCAAGCGTTCCACCCTCTAGTTATTCACTTTGAAGACTGAGCAACAATTCAGAACAAAGATAAATTTTTTGCCCCCTTCTCTCCAATAATGTCTGGGAGGTGTTTGATTGTTAGTTCTTCCAAATTACTTGCTGACTCTTTTCAATCTACAATTTTTGTAGCTCATTTGAGAGCACTTTATTGTGGGCATTTGGTGTCTGAAATTTGAGCAGTCAGTAAGTTTGGGAGTCAGGACTCCTGGGTTCCATTCCTCCTAGAGCCTGGGGAAAGTCTTGGGTTCTAATCCTAACTCTGCCACCGCCTGCCCATTTGATATTAGAGAAGTCACTTCACCTTCCTCTGCCCTAGTGTCTCCCTCAAGAAATGGGGGACAAGAATCATCCCCTAGCTCTCTCCCTGGGCGGGGGCGGCTGTGAGGCTCCATTCAAGAGTCTGTGCAGCTTTTGGAACTCCCCCGGCTCATAGGAAGTGCAAAGAAGGGCAGTAAATGACGCCTGTCCAGCCTAGGGAGGATGATCTGGGGGGAAGACACAGGATTTTGTGCAGCTCGGGAAGCAGGGGAGTGCAGTGATTACAGCAGGGTGCAGGCACTCCTGGGTGCTAGCTCTGTCTTTGGGGGCATTTATCCTCTATGGGCTAGAACAGGAGTCTGGCCTGGAACCCTCTCTGCAGCTGGTGGTTCCTGACACATTGCACTAAAGCTGGAGGTGGATTAAGATTATTGGGACCCTGGGAACAGAGAACATTTGGGCTCCCCACACTCCATT
>NW_027054823.1:0-10000 GCF_011386835.1 Chrysemys picta bellii | reverse complement strand
AATATCATGAGAGTTAGCTTCTCACAGATTGTAATGCAGGGTGTCTCCTGGGGCTGGGAGAGGCTGTGTGCTTATGAACTGTGGCAATAATTTGTACTGAAGCACAAACAGCATGTGTCGTGGGCTGGAGTGGCCAAGGAGCACAAGTACCAACCTCTGGGCAGACGGCTAAGGAGCAGGGTACACGTCCCAAAGCAGTTGTGACTTCTATACTTGGATTTCACCAACCACCTATCAGTGTGAATCCCTTCAGCACTACAAAAGCCTTACCATGGAGTCACAGACAGTCGCCTGAGTACACTGATCTGTCTTGCCACCCAGGTAAGCCTGCCTTTGTGATAGAGGGCCACATATACCAAAATCCCAATACTCACGTTACTCAGAGTCCAAAAGGACCAGTCACTGTAAATGTACCTTAGATCTCACACCAAAGACACTGTACAATAAATTAAAGATTTATTAACCAAGAAAAAGGAAATGAGTTATTTACAAGTGTAGAGCAGGTAAACATACACGCACCAGCGAGTTATAGTCCTAGGTGACAAAAGGAGAATAGAAGCTGCTGTAATATGCAATCTCTGTGTGTCCATTAAGGCTAACCCAGGCTAAGCAGCTGGGGATTCCTCGCTTATGCTTAGAAATTTTGCCCCCTCACAATCTGAGCAGCAAAAAGAGAGACGTTTCCTTCTCGGGAGAGCTTTTTAGTCCTTTCCCCAGCGTTCAAGCTGATGGGATGATTCCACCTGCATGTCTCCTCTCTGCGGGCGTGGCGGGGGAGGGAGAGGTGGGCGCAAGAGCAATCAACAACGTTTTTTGTCCTCTAAGCCACAGTGGCTTTTCTGGTGTCTCTAGGCCTATTTAATTTCATTGGGTTACCCCTAGTTCTTCTGTGAGGTGAAGGGGTAAATAACACTTCCTGATTCACTTTCTCCACTCCAGTCATGATTGTATAGACCTTGATCATATTCCTGCTTAATAGGAAGCAGTTTTAAAAAAAAAGGAAGTATTTGTTCACACAACACAGTGTCAACCTGTGGAACACCTTGCCAGAGGATGTGAAGGCCAAGACCATAACAGGGTTCAAAAAAGGACTAGATAGATTCACGGAGGATAGGTCCATCAATGGCTATTAGCCAGGATGAGCAGGGATGGTGTCCCTAGCCTCTGTTTGCCAGAAGCAGGGAATGGGCGACAGGGGACGGATCACTTGATGATTACCTGTTCTGTTCATTCCCTCTGGGACACCTGGCACTGGCCACTGTTGGAAAACAGGATACTGGGCTAGATGGACATTTGGTCTGACCCAGTAGGGGCATTCTTATGTTCAGACTGGAGAGGGGTAGTTACAAAGGGATCTCACAAAACTGGGTGACTGGGCAACAAAATGGCAGATGAAAATCAGTGTTTATAAATGCAAAGTAATGCACATTGGAAAACATAATCCCAACTATGCATATAAAAGGGTGGGGTCGGTTTACCACTCAAAAAAGAGATCTTGGAGTCATCATGGATAGTTCTCTGAAAACATCCATTCAATGTGCAGCAGCAGTCAAAAAAGCTAACAGAATGTTAGGTATCATTAAGAAATGGATAGATAATAAGTCAGAAAATAACATAGTGCCTCTATATAATCCATGGTATGCCCACATATTGAATACTGCATCCAGATGTGGTCGCACCATCTCAAAAAAAGACATATTGGAAAAGGTTCAGAAAAGGGCAACAAAAATAATGAGGGGTATGGAGCAGGTTCCATATGAGGAGAGATTAAAAAGACAGGGACTTTTCAGATGGGAAAAGCGATGATTAAGGTGGGAAATGTTAGAGAGCTATAAAATCATGACTGATGTGGAGAAAATAAATAAGGAAATGTTATTTACTCCTCATAACACAAGAACGAGGGGTCACCCAATGAAATTAATAGGCAGCAGGTTTAAAACAAACAAAAGGAAGTATTTCTTCACACAATGCACAGTCAACCTGGGGAACTCCTTGCCAGAGCATGTTGTGAAGGCCAAGACTATAACAGAGTTAAAAAAAGAGCTAGATAAATTCATGGAGGATAGGTCCATCAATGGCTATTAGCCAGGATGAGCAGAGATGGTGTCCCTAGCCTCTGTTTGCCAGAATCTGGGACTGGGCCACAGGGGAGGAATCATTTGCTGATTACCTGTTTTTTCATTCCCTCTGGGGCACCTGGCATTGGACACTGTCGGAAGAGAGGATACCGGGCTACATGGACCTTTGGTCTGACACAGTAGGGCTGTTCTTATGTTATATATGTTCTTATGTCTCTCATGAGAAATCGCTGACTTATCCTATGCAACTTGCTCTAGTGGACGGGGGCAGACATCCATGCTGATCTTCCTGTACCTCTTTGCATTGTTTGACACTGTTAACAATGAGATACTGCTGTCTCACCTGAAAGGCAGGAGGAGTCCAGAGGGATGCACTAAAATGGTCTGAATCCTTGGAGGAACGGACCCAATTAGTGGGGATGGAAAACTGCACCTCCAGCGCTAGACCCATCCTTGGTTGAGTCCCACAAGGATCAATTCTCTCTATGGGGATTTTCAACATCTCCATGCAGCCTCTATCAGAACTTGTCACACAACATGGACTCAAACGCCAGCAATATGCAGATGACACCGAGCTCCTCCCTCTCCTTCCCATTTGACCACACCACTATCGCCAAGATGGCCTAGTTCTTGGATGGAACAGCTGGCTGAAGCTGAACCCAAGCAAGACAGAGGTGATGCTTATGCGCAGAACTAAATATTTTGAAGGGTTGACAGCTATGATGATGCAGCCTCCTTTGGTTGAAGGTTCACACCCACACCTGGACAATTCAGTCCGTAGTCGACGAGTGCTCTTGGATGCCGTGCTGATGCTGAGCTCTCTCATAGCAGCATCTGTGAGTAGTGCTTTCTACCATCTCCGGTTGATTAGGAGACTCCGTCCCATCCTGGTGGACGATGAGCTGGCTTTAGTTACATAGACCTTAGTCACTCCTGTCTGGACTGTAGAAATGGAATATACCTGGGCAGGACATCTTCACTGCTTACGAAACTCCAACTGGTACAGAAGGCTGCAGAGAGTCTCCACAGCAACACACGCTACTGTGAGCACATCAGACCTGTTCTCCGTGCTCGACACTGGTTTCCCAGAGAACATCAAGTCAAGTTCAAGGTCTTGCTCCTTACCTTCAATGTACCCAAAGGCCTTGGGACTGACAGACCCTAAGTTCAAGCAACTGCACTTCTCTGGCACAATGGGACTCTCGACAGCAGGGGTAAAGCTCATCAGTGCAGGAGAGAGAACTTTCTCGGGGGTGGGGCAGTGGAAGGCGGCCTCAGGACCTCATTGAGCTCAGTCTCTTAACGAGGAAATGGTTATGGAGTGA
The DNA here is from genome assembly GCF_011386835.1 of Chrysemys picta bellii. Lineage (NCBI taxonomy): Eukaryota > Metazoa > Chordata > Testudines > Emydidae > Chrysemys > Chrysemys picta. The sequence goes on along the minus strand of NW_027054823.1, from coordinate 6,597 downwards.
GGTGATTGCATTCTATCAGCACTTATAAATGGAAACAGAAATGTGATAAGAGCGGGCTTTTAAAGCTAGAAGGTAAAAGTCTAACAAGAGTCAGTGGCTGGGCATTGAACGTAGACAAATTGAAATTAGAGACAAAGTTGAATTTCTCAACACTGCGGGTAACTGACCATTGAAACACTTTAGCAGGGATGGTGGGGTGTCTCCATCACTGGCCATGTTTTAATCAAGATGGGATGTTTTTTTCAAAGATCTGCTCTAGTTCAAACATGAATTAATCCAGGGCAATCCTACGGCCTGTGCAATGCAGGAGGTCAGAGCAGGGACCCTCCTGGCCATATAGTCTACAAATTTATCTAGAGTCCCCTGAGGGGGTAATATTTGTGTGGGCCTCAGTCTGGGTCCTTGTCACACTCTGGGTGCCACGTTTCGGGTCTAGGCAGGTTGAAAGGAACACAGGAAATTCAAAGCTCAATGCTTGCTACTCAATGCCACTGATAGGAAATGAACCAGACTCCTTGTGATTCTTTGTGCACCCCTATGGCTCTCTCTCTAACACTCCCAGAGTCCTTCAGTGCACAAACCAAACTGTTGTGTTTCTGCTGCTTTGTAGCTATAATTCCAGGCGCACTGAATTTGGGCTGAACTCCTGCTCCGACCCCACCGGCCTGAGCACTGTTGCAGGTTGGGCTCATTAGCTTCACCTCAGTTAGGAATTCTTCAAAGGATTCACCTTCGTTTTCTCTTCTAAGGTGAAACTTTCACCTTTCGAATATTTTGCTCTTTTGCGCTACACAAGGCTCTTCACATTTCTGTAACGTGTGTACTAACCTGCTCTCTCTGCCTCACCGGGGCTATGTCTACACTACACACCTTACAGCAGCACGAATGTACTGCAGCAGCTGCGTCACTGTAAGGTCTGCTGTGTAGCCGCTCTAGGCTGGCAGGACAGAGCTCCCCGCCATCATAATTAAACCACCCCTACTCTGCGGCAGGAGCTGTGTCTGCTGGAGAGCGTCTCCTGCCAACATGGGGCTGTCCACACCAGCGCTTTTGTTGGTGAAACTTTTGTCGGTCAGGAGTGTTGTTTTTTTTCACAACCCTGACAGAGAAAAGTTTTACTGACAAAAGTGCTAGTGAAGACAAAGCCTGAGTTGCATGCTAGTAAAGCCGTCCACTGCCTCAAGTCCTGCACTGTTTAAGAGGATTTCTATTTTCTGCTGGTCTCCTTTCTCACCAAACCCAGCTGCTTGCATAGATATATCTCAAAACTATCTGAATCTCTTCCCAGAGTCTGCTGAATTACCCGAGAGTTTCAAGTCCTTGGGGGGGTTCAGTTGTTCCATCTCCAGGATGGATCATTCGTTCCTTCACCACAGTCCTGTTACCTCTGCCCTGTCCTCTGGTCTCCCCTCTGGTAGCAGAGGTTGTCTTGGGAAATTCATGAGACGGAGGCTCAGTCTGCACTCGAAGGAAGGAGGCGTGATTAGAACTAAAGCAGAGTTACAATAGCTAATGGAGAGCCTCGTGCTCCCAGCTGTGTGTCTGGTGCAGCCGCCACCCAAAGGCCCATTCTCGCTAGCCCCAATCTAGTTCCCCCGAACATGTGTTCTGCTCTTAAAGGCCCAGCACATACTTCTAACAGCCTGTGATGTTATTGACTTAAACTGGGACCATATAAATCATTGTTGCAAGCAAAGTCCTGTAGTGGCATCAAATCTTGTATAAAGTGGGTGAAAAAAGATGTCTAAGGAAAGGTTATGGTTTGCTGGTTATGATTATGCTATCTGTATGCATGTATCATTTTTGTATTTAAAGTTATAATTATTGGCTCTATACTGTCTGTAGTTCAAACTTGTGCTATGCTTCTGGGTGACACCCCAGACATGTTGGTGTCAGCTCTGCCTAGCCTACTTGACGGCCCTTTAAGGACCATCAGCTATACAATTGATCCATTGAGAGGAGGCAGATACACCTTGTGACTCAGCAAGGTATGCAGGGACTTGCCTATGGAGGTTTTTCATGCCATGTGATGAAGAGCTTGTCTTTGAGGCAAAGAAAGCAGAGATCACCTGACAAGAGACTTTAAAAACCTGCTGCAGCTCCATCCATCTTGTCTTCAATCCTGCTTCTGACCTCTGGAGGGACTTTGCTACAAACTGAAGCTCTAAACAAAGGACTGAATGACCCATCCCAGCTCTTGATGTTCCAGAGACTTGATTTGAACCTGCAGTTTATTCTGTCGCTGCTGCAAGCCTGAACCAAGAACTTTGCCATTACTGTATGTCATTGATTCCATTTAACCAATTCTAACTCTCATCTCTATCTTTTTCCTTTTATGAATAAACCTTTAGATTTTAGATTCTAAAGGATTGGCAACGTTGTGATTTATGGGTAAGATCTGATTTGTTTATATTGACCTGGGTCTGGGGCTTGGTCCTTTGGGATCGAGAGAACCTTTTTTCTTTTACTGGGGTATTGGTTTTCATAATCATTTGTCCCTATAACAAGTGATGCTGGTGTTGATACTGGGAAACTGGAGTGTCTAAGGGAATTGTTTGTGTGACTTGTGGTTAGCCAGTGGGGTAAAACCAAAGTCCTCTCTGTCTGGCTGGTTTGGTTTCCCTTAGAGGTGGAAAATCCCCAGCCTTGGGCTGTAACTGCCCCGCTTTAAGCAATTTGTCCTGAACTGGCACTCTCAGTTGGGTCCCACCACAGCCAGCATCGTTATACAGCCAGGTCAGGGCTGTGCATTTCAGCTGTCTCACACTCACCTAGCAGCCTATGTAACCACCCATTCTTAGTGCTGTTCCTCCCCCATCTCCCCACCTACCCGCATTCTGGTTTGTTACACACAGTAGCTGTGTCTTGTCTGAATTTGACTTATAAGCTCCTTCGTGCAGGGTGTGTTTCTCCTTCGTGTTTGCGAAGGGCCCAGCACAAGGGGCCCTGAACTGGAGCGGACCCTCTAAATTCCTCCACAACACAAATAATGATCAAAAATAATCAACACATTAATCCAGCCAAATCAGGGCCTCCCCCTCCCTTCGTCTTCAGCTACAGGGGAAGGTCAAACCATGCTTGCCAGGTACAGAGCGTTAGTAACTTGAATGCAGGTGGACACGGCACTCCTGTTGCCCTTGTCAGGAGAATTCATTCAGATACAGTTCAGTGCTTAAAACCCTTGTGCTCCGCACCGCAGAAATACCCCGATTAGCCAGATGAGCAGGCAGAGAGTTCAGCTCTGGGAATCCAAGTGCCCTCCAGCTGACTCAGCCTGGAACATTAGATTTCAATTCCACCTGGGAGACACTGGGAGGAAATGAAGCAAGAGGGAGAGAACAAATCCAATGCAAACACTAATCCAGTCTTTATCTTACCTATAGCCACACACACACCCTTGTTCCATGGAAGCTCTGGGGGGACGGGGAGTCCTCTGTCCCCAAGCAGGACCCCAGCTGTACTCTATCCACAGGAGTATTATGTTGGTGCTGCTTTTTCTAAGTCTGTTCCCCCGAAGCCACCCCAATGACTGTGATGTGTTGGCAGGTTTCTGAGTGGGAACGGAAGTGGAGTCCTGGAGTTCACACCTCACAGGCATGGAGAGCTCACAACCTCCAGCTAATTCCTAAAACCTCAGATTCATCTTGAGATGGTGGTGAAGGCTCAGGCTCCCTCTTCCAGCCTTTCCTTTGCATCCCTCCCAATGAACAGTCCCTGCCAGAGCGGTAGTCGATTTCCTTCTGGCATGACAGAGAGATCATGGTTACGTCAGGGAAGTTAGGACGCCTGGGTTCTGTCTGTCATCCTGCCACTCAGTCTCTGTGTGACCTCGGCCAAATAACATCTCTCTGTGCCTCAGTTTACCTATCTGTTTAATGGGTTTATGGTCATAGTGACTTTCCTTTGCTAGGTGTTTTGAAGATCCTTCAATGAAAGGTCCTGCACAGTATAATGATAGTTACGGGGGAGAATTGCTGATCTCTGATCCCTTAGTAACAGCACCGTGTGCCTGCAGAAAGTGCTGGTGTCTCCTCTCAGGCATCTTCCTATAGATCTGTCTGTTTACTATCTACCCATCGCTCCTGGGACTTTACAGGGGATCAGACCCTATGGAGTTTTAAGCATTATCACTAGTTTTCCTACTAATCAACTATAATTTTTCAATATGCACAGAGCAGCCAATTCCTCTCTGACTCAGCACAGAGCCCCAGAGTTCTCATCTCCCTTTGGGAAGGTCCCTTAATTACTGTTTACTCCCAAAGTTGGATAAAGAGCACAGAAGCCCAGACAGGCTTATCTCCAGCCTGTTTACATTCAGATGCTCGCTTATCTGCTAGAGGCTGAGTGAACCTCTCTGGGATTGCACAGACCTATATTATAAATGGTGCACATCTCTGTGTCAGCTTTCGGTGTGGGACATTGCTGCAGATGCTGGGGTGAGAGAGGTGTGGGACACGGCTACCTGAGCGGGATTCCCAGGGAAGACACATCTGGCTCAGAATTCACAAAGGTACCCACTTCTTGCTGAGGAGCTCGCCTGCTTGACAAACCCAGTGCAACGTGGACGTGATGGGACAGAGAATAGGTCTGTGGTCTTTTCCGTTCTGCACAGCCATTAAACATACAAGGGCCCTTGCCACAGGGGATGAGTTTGCTTCAGTATCATTGGTTAAAATGTCCATCTTTGCTGTGCCCTCCCAGGCTGATGGCCTCCACCCCAAGGTGGCTGCATTTCAGTACCACCGTGGATTCTTCAGGATGAAAGGTGTTAGTAGATGGACAATACAAGGCCAAATTCTGAGGCCCCGGCCCATAGTTTACCCAGGCCCCACTGAGGCAAAACTCCCTTTGGAGTAAGAACTGAGTAAAGACCTGAGGACACAGCTGTGTGTTAATGCAGAGACAGTGTCATCTCGTCCTCTTGCATTTCAGGGCTCTGGCTGTTAACGGGGAAGAAGGTGCTGTTATCTGACTTTTATCTTCATGGGGCTGCTTGGACTCCTCACTGGAACAATTCTAAGAATGTTTCAGCATGGGCAACACATCTTTTCTCCTAGCTTCATTTGAGAAGTAGGCTCAAATGTTATGCTGGAAACACGAAAAAACAATTCAGCTGGAAGTAGACACCCGGCATGTGTTGCAAATACTTTCTTGAGGCAGGGACCATAGCTTAGCTGGCTAAAGCACCTGTCTAGTAAACAGGAGATCCTGGGTTCAATGCCCAGGGGTGCCTTGTTGTATGGCTTTGGCCTGCTAAACCCAGGGTTGCGTTTAATCCTTGAAGGGGCCATTTAAGGATCTGGGGCAAAAATCTGTCTGGGGATTGGTCCTGCTTTGAGCAGGGGGTTGAACTAGGTCCCTCCTAAGTCCCTTTCACCCCTGATACTCTTGGACTGAAATTTCACATAATGCTTAAAGTTTGGCAAACTTATAAGCAACTGAAAATGAGGTCTCCTAATTGAAGGTGTCAGACAGCCGTAACCAACGGTGGTGCCACCAGCACCACCTACAATGGCCAATCCCTTAGTGAATCCCTTGTGTTTGACTAAGGCCTGGTCTACACTGGCATTTTATATCATAGAATCCTAGAGCCACAGGGTGAGAAGGAACCGTCAGGGTTAGCTAATCTAACCCCCTGCCAAGTTTCAGCATTTGTTGTGTCTAAGCCATCCAGGACAGATGACTGTCCAGCCTCCTTTAGAAAACCTGCAGTAAAGGCGCCTCCATGATTTCCCTAGGCATCTGTTCCATTGTCCTCCTGTGCCTACATTTAGGCAGTTTATCCTGAGATTTAAAATAAATCTGCTATACTGTAGTTTGAACCCATTGCCTCTTGTCCTGTCCTCTGTGGCAAGAGTGAACAATTTTTCTCCATCTTTTTTATTTCAGAGCAGTAGTTGTGTTAGTCTGTATCAGCAAAAACAACGAGGAGTCGTTGTGGCACCTTAGAGACGAACAAATGTTTTTGGAAATAAGCTAAAACCCACTTCATCAGATGCATGGAGTGAAAAATATAGTAAGCAGAATATATATTCTAGCACATGAAAAGATGGGGGTTGCCTTACCAAATGTGGGGTCAGTAGTAACGAGCCAATTCAAATAAGGTGGATGTGACCTATTCTCAACAGCTGACAAAAAGAGGTGAATACCAAGTGAGGGAAAATTACTTTTGTAGTGCTAACAAGGCCAATGTAATCAAGGTGGCCCATTTCCAACAGTTGACAAGAAGGTGTGAGTATAAGCGGAGGGAAAATTACTTTTTGTAATGATCCATTCACTCCCAATCTTTATTCAGGCCCAATTTGATGGTGTCCAGTTTACAAATTAATTCCAGTTCTGCAGTTTCTCATTGGAGTCTGTTTTCATTTTTTTGTTGAAGAATGGCCACTTTTAAGTCTGTTATTGAGTGTCCAGGGAGATTGAAGTGCTCTCCTACTGGTTTTTGCATGTTACAGTTCTTGATGTGTGATTTTTGTCCATTTATTCTTTTGCGTAGAGACTGTCTGGTTCGGCCAATGTACATGGCAGAGGGGCATTGCAGACACATGATGGCATATATCACATTGGTAGATGTGCAGGTGTATGAGCCCCTAATGG
>NW_027054822.1:0-10000 GCF_011386835.1 Chrysemys picta bellii | reverse complement strand
TTTGGCTGATGTGGTTAGGTCCTATCATGGTGTCCCCTGATTATATATGCAGACACAGTTGGCAACGGGGTTTGTTGCAGAGATTGGATCCTGAGTTAGTGTTTTTCTTGTGTCGTTGTAGTTGCTGGTGAGTTGTGGGGCTATCTGTAAGCAAAGACTGGCCTGTCCCACAAGGTCTGTGAGAGTGAGGGATCATCCTTCAGCATGGACTGTAGATCCTTGATGATGCCCTGGAGAAATTTTAGTTGGGGGCTGTAGGTGACGGCTAGTGGTGTTCTGTTACTTTTTTGTTGGGCCCATCCTGTAGTAGGTGACTTCTGGGTACCCTTCTGGCTCTGTCAGTCTGTTTCTTCACTTCTACAGGTGGGTATTTTAGTTTTAAGAATGTTTGATCGAGATCCTGTAGGTGTTTGTTTCTGTTTGAGGGATTGGATCAAATGCAGTTGTATCTTAGAACTTGGCTGTAGACAATGGATCATCTGGTGTGTTCTGGATGGAAGCTGGCGGCATGTAGGTAAGTGTAGCGGTCAGTAGGTTTCCGGTATAGGGTGGTGTTTATGTGACCATCGCTTATTTGCACTGTAGTGTCCAGGAAGTGGATCTCTTGTGTGGAATGGTCCAGGCTGAATTTGATGGTGGGGTAGAAATTGTTGAAATCCTGGAAGACTGCTGCCATGTCCCCCTCAGTCTCCTCTTTTCCAAACTAAACATACCCAGTTCTTTCAGCCTTTGCTCATATGGCATGAATTCTCTCCCTGTCATCATTTTTGTCGCTTGCCTCTGGTCATTTCTAGTTTCTCTACATCCTTCCTGTACATTGGTGACCAAAATTAGACACAGTACTCCAGCTGAGGCTGAACCAGCACCCAGTGCAGTGGCATTATCACCTCCTTTGACTAGCATGCGATGCCTCTGCTAATGCATCCAAAAATTACATTTGCTTTTCTTTTGTAACGGCAAAAAAATCCAAACCCTTGACAGCTGTAGCTATATCAACCTAACCCCGATATAGTTGGCATGAGGTCGATTGAAGAATTTTTCGATCCACTTAGCTACCACCTCTTGGGGAGGTGGATTACCTACGCTAATGCGAGAACTCCTGCCATTGGTGTAAGTAGTGTCTAAAATGAAGCGCTACAGCAACTGTAGCATTTTAAGTGTAGACAAGTCCTCAAGCAGATCTTCCAAAAAAAAAAAAAACCATCCAGTCTGGATTTACAGACTCGCGGAGCTGAAGAATTCACCATTTCCCTTTGCAGTTTGTTCCAAATGTTAATCGCCCTCAGTGCTTGTCAAGGCTGCTTCCCCACTTTGAACTTTAGGGTACAAATTTAAGCTTAACTACCAGCTTAGATCTGGTCCGCTGCCACCACTCCCAAATGGCTAATTCCCTTCCCTGGGTAGCCTTGAGAGACTCTTCACCAATTCCCTGGTGAATACAGATCCAACCCCCTTGGATCTTAAAAACAAGGAAAAATCAATCAGGTTCTTAAAAAGAAGGCTTTAAATTAAAGAAAAAGGTAAAAATCATCTCTGTAAAATCAGGATGAAAAATAACTTTACAGGGTAATCAAACTTAAAGAGCCCAGAGGAATCCCCTCTAGCCTTAGGTTCAAAGTTACAGCAAACAGAGATAAACACTATAGCAAAAAGGTACATTTACAAGTTGAGAAAACAAAGATAAAAATTAACACGCCTTGCCTGGCTGTTTACTTACAAGTTTGAAATATGAGAGACTTGTTCAGAAAGATTTGGAGAGCCTGGATTGATGTCTGTCCCTCTCAGTCCCAAGAGCGAACAACCCCCAAAACAAAGAGCACAAACAAAAGCCTTCCCCCCACCAAGATTTGCAAGTATCTTGTCTCCGTATTGGTCCTTTGGGTCAGGTGTCAGCCAGGTTACCTGAGCTTCTTAACCCTTTACAGGTAAAAGGATTTTGGAGTCTCTGGCCAGGAGGGATTTTATAGTATTGTACACAGGAGGGCTGTTACCCTTCCCTGTATAGTTATGACAGTGCTAAACATTGGGCCCTTACTTCCAGCTGGTATTTGTCTGGCTTCATCTTCCAGCCATTGGGCCTTGCTCTGCCTTTCTCCACTAGATTACAGAGCCAGTTATCTGTGTGTGTGTGTATGTGTGTGTGCTCGTGCGCACACATATATATATATTGCTTCCCCCCCCCCCAACTCCTGCCTTCACCTTGCCACTGAAGAGAATTTTTAGCCAAAGTTGTGTACACTCTTGACTGTGGAATTGTGGGTTCTGAGCTATCTAATAAACTCTTCATAAAGAACACCCAATTCTCATTCATATTTTTCTCTCAAAATTTTTCCTTCCTATCAGTTTTGTTGATAATTTGTTTCAGCTTTGGGGAATTAGCCCTTTTGAAACACGAAGAATCCATCGAAGTTACTGGTTGAGAACTCTTCTCTCTGTCCATTTGAATGTAATCAGTTCCATTCTTTATTTTCTTCTGCTCTATCATGAGCCCCCTTCTTTGTCTCTTCTCTAAACTAAACAGTCCCAGACTTTTCAGTCCGCATATGGCAGCCTCCCCCATTCTCACAGCCTGTCTCAGAAATCCCCTTTCAATCTTCTATATCCTTTATAGAGACTGGGTGACAAAAACTGAGCACATGTCCAGAGTAAGGTATTCTCCATCCCATTCCTTAGGCATCCCATCATTGTCTTTGTTTTGGCCAATTCTGCAAATGAACAGGTTTTTCCGTCGAGCTGCTATCAATGACGCCCAGATCTTTCCCCGTGGTGTCTTCTAGTTGGGATGTTTTCCTCTGGTACATGTTTAATCAAAGCTTTGTTCTTTTTTTTTCTCTCTCAGATTTTGAGCAACTGGGTGAATGGGGAACTCCCTTGAGCATGGACTCTCTAGCCTGGGTTTCATTGCATTAAGGAACAATGGAGGATAACCAGTATCCACACTCTTGTTTCCTGCTGCTGCCTATTAAAGTTTCTCACACCAGGATGTGTAGGAATTATTGAGGCAAGGGGCAATATAAAATATGGAATTGGCATTAGTAGGGTCATGTGTTCACAATTCATTTACCTCAATAAAATGTCATTTTTTAGGGTGCAAAGAGCAACCAATCTGCTTCACCCATTAGAACAGCCTCCAGTAGTACATTTAATGTCTCAAATTAACATTCTCTTTCCATACAGGCATTTTTACTGCAACCATCACCCTAGACCCTGGGCACATACAGGAAGTTAGGGGAAGGTACGGTACATGCAGGAGACACTGTTCTGTCTCGGAGTTGTACACTTTCTCCCCTACTCCATGTCGGATTCCAACACAACTGCTTTCAAGAACCCCTCCACCTTCATCCTGCTGGGCATTCCTGGGCTGGAGACGGCCCACATCTGGATCTCCATCCCCTTCTGCACCATGTACATCATAGCCATCTTGGGGAACTTCACCATCCTGTTCATCGTGAAGACGGAGCCAAGCCTCCATGAGCCCATGTACTATTTCCTCTGCATGCTGGCCATCACCGACCTGGTCCTGACTACATCTACTCTACCCAAAACGCTGAGCATCTTCTGGTTCAATTCCAGGGAGATCGATTTCAGTGCCTGCTTCACCCAGATGTACTTCATTCACTGCTTCATAGAGATGGAGTCTGGGATCTTTGTGGCCATGGCCCTGGATCGCTACGTGGCCATCTGCAACCCCCTGAGACATTCCGCCATCCTGACAAACCCAGTTGTAGCCAAGATCAGCCTGGTTGTGATGCTGCGCGGCTGCGTGGTCATACTGCCCCTTGTCCTCCTGGCGAGGCAGTGGCCATATTGCAGAACCAACATCATCCCCCAACCGTACTGCGCACACATGGCCGTGGTGAATCTGGCCTGCGCCGATACCCGTGTCAGCAGTTACTACGGCCTCTCTGTGCTGTTCTGTGTGAAGGGTCTGGATATGATTTTTATTGCCGTGTCCTATACCCAGATCCTCAGGGCCATCTTCAGCCTCCCCACAAAGGATACCCGGCTCAAGACTTTTGGGACCTGCAGCTCCCACCTCTTTGTCATTTTAGCCTTTTACATCCCAAATCTCTTCATCTCCCTCATATACCGGGTTGGCCAGAATGTGCCTGGGTATTTCCACATTCTCATTGCCAATGTGTACCACTCAATGCCCCCCGCTCTAAATCCCATCATCTATGGGGTGAGGACCAAAGAGATCCGTGGGAGGCTGCTCCAGCTCTTTACTCATGAAGGAGGCTAAAGTTTTCTCCTGCTGCTCTGGGTCTCAGACTGACCTCCTGGCTGGTGACATGGCACTGGGCCCTCTTCCGTGAATCACTGACTGGACAGTCAAAGTGACATTAATCCCTTTCATGGCCTTACTGTGCTGTGTAAGCATGACAAACTGAGGAATCAGTCTGTGTACAACTCACTAACTTACAGGATTAGAATCACTCTAATTGCTGGTAACTGGACCGCTGAGGCCATGTGCCCTTCCCTGCCTATTCCCCAAGGTTCTGGCCCCTGCCCCACCTCTTTCCAGAAAACCCCTCCCCCTGTCCCAAGTAGTCCCACAAGGCCCCGCTCCCTTCTCCACTCTTCCCGCACAGCCCCACCTGTTCTGCCACTTTCTCCAGAGTCACAGCCCTGTTGCTCGCTCCTTTCCTCCCCAACCCCATAAACTTTGTGGATCATCCCGACCTCCCTCCTCGCCCAGATGTGCTCACTGTGCTTCGGGGCTGGGACAGGAGCTGCTGGAGGCTGACAAGGAGCCTGCAGTGAGTGCAGAAAGGACGCAGTGCTGGGGCTGACAGGCGGATGAGAAGTGGAGAGGGAAGCCCGGAATCCGTATAAAAGAAGCTGGGGGGTTGAGACCAGGTTGTGTCGTAGGCGGGTGAGATTGTGCATCATACAGTTTGTGGACCCTACAGCTACAAAGTCCTGAGGGAAGAGACCCTTGTGTGGCTTATTTCTTTAGCTGTTGGTTCCCTTTTGTTCCTCCCGACTGGGAACCTGTAGCAGGCAGGGTCCCTGCCCTGGGTATGGGCTGGGAGCCCTTTGCCCTAAGCCAGGCCTCGGGGGGCAGGGACAGGGATCAGCTTTGAAGCTAGGAGGACAACAGCTGAGAGAGGCGGAAGGATGCTCCCCTGCATTAGCTGGGAAGGCGGGATGCTGGGCAGAGGCTGGGATGGCTTCGGTGCCCACAGGGAGGGAGATAAATGGCACAGCTACCATTAGCCAGGTATTTACACATATAAACGGCAACTTATCTGGAACTACAGGGCAGCCATTGCCCAGGGGCTGAAGCCGAACAGTGAAGCTGAGTCTAACATACGCTCTGCATGACTTTTTGATCACTACGTCTAGAATCCCTTTAGTGAGGCTGCCAGACAGCGTTTGTTAGGATATAGATATTCAGGCCTGTCTGCAAAGGCCTAGACTTTAAGAATTTAGGTGTATTCTTACCACGTAGCTAATTATAGAGGTATAAAAGAAAGAATTACAATCACTGTCTGCCGGTGTAAGGGCCTTTTCTCACTGTGACAGTCTGAGGCCTGGTTCTTAGGCTAAAGCCTTGGGCTAAGGAGCAGAGGTAGCCATAAACTGGGAAGTGAACGGTCACATCCTCACATTCCAAACTAGTCACATGGAAATAAGGTGCTAAGGGGCTGTTAGGAACACAATCCTGTCCTGATATTCCTGTCACCTCCAGAGAAAGGGAAGAGCCTAGAAGATGTAAAAGGAGACAGTTTGATAGCATCCTGTCTGGCAAGAACTCACTTATCAATAGCTGGGATGTGAAATCCTCATTTCTGTATTGTTCTGTCACTGTAGTCTCCACTTCCCTATTGATTGTCTGTATAATCTCTCTCTGGTTCTGTGATTGTTTCTGTCTGCTGTATAATTAATTTTGTTGGGTGTAAACCAATTAAGGGAATAGGATATAATTGGTTAAATAATCATGTTACAATATGTTAGAATTGATTAGTTACATTTCAGTAAAATGATTGGTTCAGTTACAGCTAAGCAGAACTCAAGCTTTACTATATAGTCTGCAGTCAATCAGGAAGTAAGGGGGGGGGATGGGAACAGGGAATGGGGTCGGGGAATTGGAATCATGTTTCGCTAAAGGGGCGGGGGGAATGGGAACAGGGACACAGGCAAGGCTCTGTGATGTCAGAGCTGGGAAGGGGGACACTGAGGAAGGAACTTGGAATCATTGCTTGCTGGAAGTTCACCCCAATGAACATCGAATTGTTTGCACCTTCAGAGTTCGGGTATTGCTGCTCTCTGTTCATGCGAGAAGGACCAGGGAAGTGAGAGGGTGAAGGAATAAGCCCCCTAACAGCGTTATCTCCATGTTATTGATGGACTGAGCCACACAGAGGTAAAGTGATTTACCCAAGGCCACACAATGAGTCAGTGGCAGGGCTGAGAATAAGAACCAGGAGTCCTGACCCCCAGCACCATTGTTCTGGCCATGCACTGGCATTGCTCCTCTGCATTGTGTTAGATGCAGTGAGGCTATTTGTTTGTCGTGATCAGTGGAATTTCAGTCCTTCTTAAACAGGAAGAATTTATTAAAGAAACAGCTAAAAACTACAGCCACAAAAACAGCTTTCCACACAGCTCAGATTTCAGCCTTGTCTTAGAATCATAGAATATTAGGTTTGGAAGAGACCTCAGGACATCATCTAGTCGAAAACAGGCCCAACACCAACTAAATCATCCCAGCCAAGGCTTTGTCAAGCCGGGCCTTAAAAACCTCTAAGGATGGAGATTCCACCACCTCCCTAGGTAACCCAATCCAGTGCTTCACAACCCTCCTAGTGAAATAATGTTTCCTAATATCCAACCTAGACCTCCCCTACTGCAACTTGAGACCATTGCTCCTTGTGCTGTCATCTGCCACCACTGAGAACAGCCGAGCTCCATCCTCTTTGGAACCCCTCTTTGGGTAGGTGAAGGCTGCTATCAAATCCCCCCTCACTCGTCTCTTCTGCAGACTAAATAACCCCAGTTCCCTCAGCCTATCTTCGTAAGTCATGTGCCCCAGGCCCCAATCATGTCCGTTGCCCTCCGCTGGACTCTCTCCAATTTGCCCACATCCCTTTTGTAGGGGGACCAAAACTGGACACAATACTCCAGGTGTAGCCTCACCAGTGCCAAATAGAGGGGAATAATCACTTCCCTCGATCTGCTGGCAATGCTCCTACTAATGCAGCCCAATATGCCGGTTGTCTTCTTGGCAACAAGGGCACACTGTTGACTCATATCCGGCTTCTCAACGACTGTAATCCCTAAGTCCTTTTCTGCAGAATTGGCGCTTAGCCAGCCGGTCTCTATTCTGTAGCAGTGCATGGGATTCTTCCATCCTAAGTGCAGGACTCTGCACTAGTCCTTGTTGAATCTCATCGGATTTCTTATGACCCAATCCTCCAATTTTTCTAGGTCACTCTGGAGCCTATCCCTACCCTGTAGTGTATCTACCTCTGTCCCCATCTTAGTGTCATCCACAAATTTTCTGAGGGTGCAATCCATTCCATCATCCAGATCATTAATGAAAAATTTGAACAAAACCGGCTCCAGGACTGACCTCTGGGACACTCTGCTTGATACTGGCTGCCAACTAGACATCGAGCTGTTGATCACTACCCACTGAACCTGACGATCTAGCTAGCATTCTATCCACCTTATAGTCCAATAATCCAATCCATACTTTTTTAACTTGATGGCAAGAATACTGTGAGAGACCATATCAAAAGCTTTGCTAAAGTCAAGATATATCATGTCCATCCCTATCCGCATATCCATAGAGCCAGTTATTTCATCATAGAAGGCAATCAGTTGATCAGGCATGACTTGCCCTTGGTGAATCCATGTTGACTGTTCCTGATCACCTTCCTCTCCTCCAAGTGCTTCAAAATGGATTCCTGCTCCATGATTTTTCCAGGGACTGAGTTGAGGCTGAGTGGTCTGTAGTTCCCTGGGTTCTCCTTCTTCCCTTTTTTAAAGATGGGCACTATATTAGCCTTTTTCAGTTGTCCTTTCAATATAGAATGCTAATGCCCATCTGACATCTAGAGTGTGGAACTTTGCCTCTCATTTGTTCTCCTGAGGTTTAGGGAAGAACGATGGCAGGTGGATGGGTTGAATGCAGGTGGAATGAGAAAGATATTTTGGGTAGAAATCTAAGATGCAGTCTTAAAGTGACCTTGTCTTTGAAGAAGATTGTATATGGAGGGTATGCTGTGAGCCCCTAGTTCTCCCACTCATCATATGGATGTGATAGCAATGAGGAAGGCCACCTTCATCGATAGGTGCATGAGTAAACATATCATTATGGGTTCGAATGGGGGACCAGTGAGACACCGCAGTACTACGTTAAGGTCCCAGCGTGGGGTGGGAACTTGAATTTCCAGACAGAGGTTCCAAATACCCTTAAGGAGTCATTTAGTGATAGGATGGGTAAAGACTGAGAACTAGGGCAGTCAAGTGATTAAAAAATTATCGCTATTAATCGTACAGTTAAACAATAATAGAATATCATTTACTTCAATATTTTGGATGTTTTCTACATTTTCAAATATATTGATTTCAATTAAAGACAGAATACAAAGTGTACAGTGCTCCCTTTATATTTATTTTCATTACAAATATTTGCACTGTAAAAAAGAAACAAAAGAAAGAGTATTTTTTCAATTCACCTAATACAAGTACTGTAGTGCAATCTCTTTATCATGAAAGTTGAACTTACAAATGTAGAATTATCTATAAAAAATAACTGCTCTCAAAAATAAAACAACATAAAACTTTAGCGTCTACCACTCCACTCAGTCCTACTTCTTGTTCAGCCAATTGCTCAGACAAACAAGTTTGTTTACATATATGGGAGATAATGCTGCCTGCTTCGTGTTTACAAAGTCACCTGAAAGTGAGAAAAGACGTTCACATGGCACCGTTGTAGCCGGAGTCACAAAACATTTTTGTGCCAGATGCGGTAGAGTCATATGTCCCTTTTTACTTTGCACACCATTCCAGAGGACATGCTTCCATGCTGATGACGGGTTCTGCTCAATAATGATCCAAAGCACTGTGGACAGACACATGTTCATTTTCATAATGTGAGTCAGATGCCACCAAGAGAAGGTTGATTTTCTTTTTTGGTGGTTAGGGTTCGGTAGTTTCCACATTTAAATTTTGCTCTTTTTAGACTTCTGAAAGCTTGTGCTACACCTCGTCCATCTCAGATTTTGGAAGGCACTTCAGATTCCTAAATCTTGGGTTGAGTGCTATAGTTATCTTTAGAAATCTCACATTGGTACCTTCTTTGCCTTTTGTCAAATCTGCAGTGAAAGTGTTCTTAAATCGAACAACATGTGGTGGGTCATTATTCAAGACTGCCACAACACAAAATATATGGCAGAATGCGGGTAAAACAGAGTAGGGGCATACAATTCTCCCCCAAGGAGTTCAGTCACAAATTTATTTAACCATTATTCTTTTAACGAGCATCATCAGCATGAAAGAATGTCCTCTGGAATGGTGGCCAAAGCATGAAGGGGCATACGAATGTTTAGCATCTCTGGCATGTAAATACCTTCCAATCAGGGCCGGTGCAACCATTTAGGCGACCTAGGCGGTCGCCTAGGGCACTAGGATTTGGGGGGTGCCATTTTCTTCAGCAGCAACTGCGGAGGCCGGATCTTCGGCCGCCCTGGTCACCGCCGGCATTTAGGCGGAGGGAGCTGGGGCAGTGGAGCGCGGGGAGGGCCGCCTGCAGCAAGGGGGGGGCGCATGCAGGGGAACTCCCCGCCTCAACTCACCCGTGCCCCGCCTCCTCCCCAAGCACGCCGTGGCTGCTTCACTTCTCCCGCCTCCCAGGCTTGCGGCGCCTAAGCTGATTGAAGTGAAGCAGCCACAGCGTGCTTGGGGAGGAGGCAGAGCAGGGGTGAGCTGGAGTGGGGGGGGTGCCTCAGGGTGCGGGGTGGGGAGCTGCCGCGGGGGGGGGGTGCCT
>NW_027054821.1:0-10000 GCF_011386835.1 Chrysemys picta bellii | reverse complement strand
TTATTTTTAAATTTCCTGGATCTTTTTTTCAATTTTTAAGGCAGACTTTAAAAAGCATTTTTTAAAAACACAGGTATAGTGGCTCATGAAGGCTTCAGAAAATTCTCCTATGATGTCTGTCACCAATATTTAGACATGAATAAATGGGTTTACTTACTTAATCTGAGAGTGTGTGTACTATGCACCTAGAACAATGGATTGTGCAGATAATCTCAGGTCTCAAAAATAAAAATACAGTGACAGTGTACATATAAACAGCTAATTAGGTGGATAAACTCCTCTATACCTATCCAATGGAAGAATACGTGGGGCCTAGCCATCCCATCAGTTGTATCTTTACATTGCTGGAATAAATAGACCCCAAATGTTTCAACCACTATTTTAACACTTAAGGATTTTGCATATAGATTTGTAGTTCAAACCCAGACAGATATCCAGGCAGAGAAGGCTTAACCTAAGTCTAACTATATTCAGATCATGCTGCAAGATCAATGTTTTTGTAAAAAAACATTATTCCTGGAGAGTATGGTCTTTTTAGTCATGCTCTGGCATATACTGAGCAAATGAAGATGAATTCAGAAATTTTAGCAACTTCAGGAGGGAAGAAGACATCTAGGGTCAGATTTTTACAGTATTTAGGCCCTTCGGGGGAATTTTCAAAAGTGCAGTGAACCCCAGAACTATGATACTGACCCCTACTTACCATTTCTCCACAAAACAGGGACTAGAACATCTGCTGCTCCTTTTAAAGGGTTAAGATGGGCTTCTGCAGCTGCTTGTGGGTGAGAACAGGTGGTCCTTATAGCGATCTCTGAGGCTTTTCAGGTAAGGGGATGGAAGGCAACATGGAGCAGAGAACAGGAGTTCAAGGCCTCCCTCTCTCCATTTAATCTCTGTTCCACCCCATTCACAAATCTAACTATACTTACTACAGTACCTTGTTCTCACCACATGCGGTGCCATCTCCCACTGAGCCAACGTCCACCATGTCCCTCCCAGCATGAAATTCTGTACCCCAACACAAGATATCATCAACTGGAGTTTGAATGATGGACCCAAGACTCGTCATCTGAGGGATTTTTTTAACATTAACACACTGCAGTCTTCCACAGAAGACATCTCTGAAAGAAAAAAATAATAAGAACAGTTGCTTAAAGGTTATACGAAATTTGAAAAACTCATGTGAGAGTTGTGGTGCATCTTACTATCCCATAAATCCTTCCCTACACCCATTCTCTGTGTGCCTTGCTAACCCCACTAATGTTCCAGCACAATTACTGATCTTTCTGCCATGAAGGGCTGTGTGAAGTTCAATCAGGAGCTCATCAGTGTTGCTGCAGCAAGGTAGAGAGGTGACAGCACAGCAATGTGACATGCTCTTTCTTCAGTACTCCCAGCCTGATGCCTAGGAATAAGGAATTGAGCTTGTGTCCTGAATTTGGATCCTATACTGTAAGTCTGCTGTTCTATCACCAGCCCTACTACCCTCCTCTGTAAAGTGTTCTGGTATGTATAGATGAAAATAAGTGGTAGTTTTCTCATTTCTATCAGAGTTCTCATTGGCTTTATCATGGTTGTTCTGTTTCAGATCTGAGGGGTCAAATCACTATGGTAGGAAACAATATAATGCAGCGTGAAAGAGGCTAATATCATTCTGGGTTGTATTAACAAAAGAGTTGCATTTAAATCATGGGAGGTCATTCTCCTCCTCGACTCAGTATTTGTGAGACCTCGCCTACAGTGTGTGTCCAATTTTGGGACCCACATTTTAAAAAAGATGTAGACAAATTGGAGAGTCCAGAGGAGAGCAACAAAAATGATAACAGGTTTAGAGAAGCTGACTTATGAGGATAGGTTAAAATAACTGTGTATGTTTAGCTCTGAGAAAAAAAGGATGGGGGGAGCATGGAACCAAGTCTTCCAAAATGTTAACAACTGTTATAAATAGGACAGTGATCCATTGTTCTGCATGTCCACTGAAGAGAGAACAAGAAGTAATGGATATAATCTGCAGCAAGGGAGATTTAGGTTAGCTATTAGGAAAAACTATAAGGGTAGTCTAGCACTGGAACAGGCTTCCAAGGAAGGTTGTAGATCAGCAGTTCTCAAACTTTTGTACTGGTGACCATTTTCACATAGAAAGCCTCTGAGTGCGACCCCCCCCTTATAAATTAAAAACACTTTTTTATATTTAACACGATCATAAATGCTGGAGGCAAGGCGGGGTTTGAGGTGGAGGCTGACAGCTCGTGACCCCCCCCATGTAATAACCTCACAACCCCCTGAGGGGTCCTGACCCCCAGTTTGCAAACCCCTGCTGTAGATTCCCTGTCATTGAAGGCTTCTAAGAACAAGTTACACAAACACCTGTCAAGGATGTCTAGGTTTACTTGGCCCTGTCTCAACATAGGTGGGTGAATTACATGACCTCTCAAGGTCCCTTCCAGCCCTACATTTCTATGATTATAAGTGATCTATGATTAAACTATGTGGCCAGCTGAGGAATCAGAGGTTAAGGGTGTGGTAAGAGAAAGCAGAAGGGGCGAAAGCAGGGTTTTCAAGGAAGAAAGGAAGGGGGTGAAGAGTCATTCAAAAACAGAGCCTACAGCCTTAAACTGCAGCCAACTTCTCCTGCAACCCTGACCCTGCTTGCTACAAACAAGCACTTCAGCCCTTTCTGCTCCTCATAGCTCAGAGAAGGTGCAGTGTAGCAGGTCACTCATTTTTACTATTGGCAGGAAGAGAAGGATGAGGAGGTCGTGGTGGCAGCACCTGTGATTGTATTACCCATTGGTCACAACTCTCAAAGGAAAGACTTGCAGGAGCCAAACTCAGTCAGACCTACTGAGGAATCACGGTTGATTCAAAATGCCCAAGACCTAGTCAAAGAGTGGGAGAATTTCAGGCAAGGGGAATGTGATCAGAGAGGCCAGGGAGGGGTCTGTGCTGGAGATATTTCAATATCAAAACAAAAATGGGTATTAAAGTATTCTTACAATATAAATTAATTACAAACTTATTTTTACTTTTTCTGAATATTAAGATATATATACAAATCTGTTGTGGCCAGGATGCTTGGTGAATAAGACAATGCATGTTATGTTTTTAGTTATGTTATGAGGCGTTCAAGCTAAGCAGAGGAATTCAAAGAGGCTTCTGCTTTTTGTTAGAGAACACAGAGGGGACATGATAAGTCTTCAACTACATAAAAGGTTGTTACAAAGAGGAGGGAGAAAGATTGTTCTCCTTAATATCACGATAGGACAAGTAGCAATGGGCTTAAATTGCAGCAAGGGCAGTTTAGGTTAGACATTAGGAAAAACTTCCTAACTGTAAGGTTGTTTAAGCACTGGAATAAATTGCCTCAGGAGGCTGTAGAGTGTTCATCAGAGATTTTTAAGAGCAGGTTAGACAAATACCTGTCAGCAATGGTCTAGATCAGGGGTCAGCAACGTTCGGCATGCGGCTCGCCAGGGTAAGCACCCTGGCGGGCCGGACCAATTTATTTACCTGCTGACGCAGCAGGTTCGGCTGATCGTGGCCCCCACTGGCCGCGGTTCGCCATCCCGGGCCAATGGGGGCGGCGAGAAGCCGCGGCCAGCACATCGCTCGCCTGCGGTGCTTCCTGACACCCCCATTGGCCCGGGACGGCGAACCGCAGCGAGTGGGAGCCGCGATCGGCCGAACCTGCCGCGTCAGCAGGTAAATAAACTGGCCCGGCCCGCCAGGGTGCTTACCCTGGCGAGCCGCATGCCGAACGTTGCCGAACCCTGGTCTAGATAACATTTAGTTCTGCCATGAGTGCAGGGCACTGGACTAGATGACCTCTCGAGGTCCCTTCCAGTCCTATGATTTTTAAAAGTGTGACCTTTGTCAAAAGTTATCCACAGAGAGACATACAGAAGAGATTGAAATGGAAGTAACAATGTATGAGTGAATATTAATCTGATTCTTTTAATGTCAATGTGACATTGTCTAATTAAAATATAACCATGCAAATCATATAATTGCAACAAATCTTATACAAAATATAACTCATGGCCAGAAAGAGTTAAACAGCTTGCAGGCTAACTAATCCAAAGCTGACTTTTAATGACATGTTAGAAATGGTAATTAGGGCCATTCTATGGCTAGATAGTCTAGAACTTTGAAATGCAAACCTATATTGTTAGAGGTAATGTTAATTGTGTGTATCTTTGCTGCTAGCCATGTAAACAGACAGTCCCTGTCTGTCACTATAACTATTAATTCAGAGATCAAAAGGGAATATTAACATTTAGATGAATCTTGGGTAAAATAATGTCATTGTCCATATGTCTCTTTGAAGTTTGTGATAGACCGCCTAGTGGATAAATTGCCTTTTGTTAATTTGTGTAACTAATTACTGTTGGTGTTCAGGAAACAAAAGGTTACATCAAAAGCCTATTGTTTACCCAGGACTGTCTGGTCAACTGAATTATAGAAAACCAAATACCATGGTCAATAGTTCATTTTCTTTGCCCCTCTTCTGTAAACACACACTGTATATGAAGATATACCTGTTATTATAAATGTGTGCTATAATGGATAAAATGTTTTAATCGCAAATGGATGCTCATAAAATGTTCAGTAATTAATAAAATTAGTAACTGACAAAATAGACAAGGAACATGTAAGCTGTGTTCTATAATCAATATATCATCAAAACAGTAATGTATGGATTAAAGGAAAAAGGCTTGTTGGCTACAAACTGTGGATTGCTTCCATGCAGTGGTTTCTGCCATAGCTGCTGCTGTGGCCCTTGACTGAAGCCTCTGGCCTTGCAATGTTACCAGGCCTCACAAAGAAGCCTGTGCTTCCTCCACCCTCCTGGCTGACCATCAAGGTGTAAGAATCAAGCAACATCTAAGATTCAATATCTAAGCAAAAAGAACGAGGAGCACTTGTGGCACCTTAGAGACTAACAAATATATTTAAGCATAAGCTTTCATGGGCTAAAACCCACTTCATCGGATGCATGCAGTGGAAAATACAGTAGGAAGATCTACTATATATATTATATATACATACATACATATATACACACAGAACATGAAAAAATGGGTGTTGCCATACCAACTATAATGAGTGTAATCAGTTAAGGTGGACTATTGTCAGCAGGAGGGGAAAAAAAACTTTCATAGTGATAATCAGGATGGCCCATTTCCAATAATTGACAAGAAGGTGTGAGTAACAGTAGGGGGAAAAGTTCTACTTTGTGTAATGATCCATCCACTCCCAGTCTTTATTCAAGCCTAATTTAATAGTGTCCAATTTGCAAATTAATTCCAATTCAGCAGTTTCTCGTTAGAGTCCGTTTTTGAAGTTTTTTTGTTGTAGTATTGCCTCTTTTAGGTCTGTAATTCAGTGAGCAGGGAGATTGAAGTGTGGCAACACACATTTTTTTTCATGTTCTGTGTGTGTGTGTGTGTGTATATATATATTCTTCCTACTGCATGCATTTTCCACTGTATTTTCCACTGCGTGCATCCGATGAAGTGGGTTTTAGCCCACAAAGCTTATGCTTAAATAAAATTGTTAGTCTCTAAGGTGCCACAAGTACTCCTCGTTCTTTTTGCTGATACAGACTAACACGACTACCACTCTGAAATCTATAAGCAAGTAATCTCTAGTCGGCAAGAAGTTTTTC
Organism: Chrysemys picta bellii; assembly: GCF_011386835.1. Lineage (NCBI taxonomy): Eukaryota > Metazoa > Chordata > Testudines > Emydidae > Chrysemys > Chrysemys picta. The sequence continues at coordinate 4,332 of NW_027054821.1, read as the reverse complement.
AATGCAAAACAGCAGAGCTGAGAAGACCACCAGTTAATCTTTTCAACTGAGTACTAGCTTCCTGAGGCTGAATGAAACTACAAGAGTTGTGACAATGTTTGCTACTGGGCTGCACAGGAGAATATGTAGAACTACCTTTAAAAAAAAATTCAAGCCACCATCAAACTGACTAGGGGTGAAAATGAAAGGCTTAAACTGAATTACTGTTAAAATGCTGCTCTGTCTCTCCTCTCATTTGTCTATGATTTATTTTTCTACATTACTTAAAATTAGGGATTTTTATTTACCGAGGTTTCTTAGTACATTTTCCAGTGCATCAGAGACACCAATATATATAACTTACTTGTCTTGACACTTATTGTAAGTAAGTCCATCCCCACCACAGTTGCCACACCGGTCACCTTTAGTATTCACTGCTTTGAAACAATTCAGTGGGGCCCGATGTGCTGCTGCAAAACCGGGGGGAAAAGCACAAGGTAAATGACAAGACAGAAATAAAGCACACAATGCATTGCACTAATTCCTCCAATCATTTCAAGGGGTTAAGGGGAAACTGAGGTATTCACCTGTAACCAGAGTTCCTTTAAATGATTCCTAAATATTCAGACTCATGGGAGGGACCCCTGGGGCAGCTGTGATGGTGAAACCTTTAGGAAGCAGTGCCAGTTGGAGCTCTCACACCCTGTCTTACCCCTGCCCTCACAGTTCCTGAATTTTCTGAGGGCAAAGCTATAAAAGGGGGTAGGCAATTCACCTAACTCAGTGACTTGCACCGCCTCCTCCAAGTCACAGGTTGTACTTAGGACTCCAAGGAAGAGGGAGGGTGGATTCAGATCGTGAATATACAAAGTACATCTCAAAGAATTCTGGTTGCAGGTTTACTAACCTCTATTTCTTTGAGTGTCCTCTGCATAATCCTACTCATGGGACAGTGTGACAGGCAGTACTCCCTTTAGATGAAGGTGAGTCCTATAATTAAAGAGAGATTGAAGTACTGCCCTTCTTAATTGTGCATCCAATCTGGATGCTAAATCCAGAGAATAGGGGTTTGTAAAATGTTTGCAAAGAGCTCGATGTTGCAGCCCTACGGATCTGTAAAAAAGGAATATGTCTAAGGCATTCCATTTAAGCTGCCTTGGTCCTAGTGGAATATGTCCGAATTCTCTCCAGAATAGAGTCTGATGCTAAAGTGTAGGTCTCATGAAAGCATAGACTAGCCAATTTTGAGACTGTAGGAGACTAAAGCACTTGTTTCCTTCTAACAGATGTATTGGAGCATGAGCTTTCGTGGGTGAATGCTTATGCTCCAATAAATCTGTTAGTCTTAAAGGTGCCACAGGACTCTGTTGCTTTGTACAGATCCAGACTAACACGGCTACCCCTCTGATACTTGTTTCTTTCTGAGTAGCAGCCATGTTAGTCTGTATGCATCCGAAAAAGTGGGCTGTAGTCCACAAAAGCTTATGCTCTAATAAATTTGTTAGTCTCTAAGGTGCCACAAGTACTCCTGTTCTTTTTGTTTCTTTCTGTTATCAAGTGTGACAGACCCAGACCAGTGGGGTACAGGAGTCTGGTAGAGGGCAAATATACTGGTCACTGGATGAGTAGTTTTCTGTTCCCTGAGTGAGCAGAGCAGGGGCTGCACTAGAGTAATCAGGAACCTGTTGGAACCAGTTAAGGCAGGCAGGCTAATTAGGAAACCTGGAGCCAATTAAGAAGAAGCTGCTAGAATCAATTAAGGCAGGCTAATCAAGCCACTTGGGTTTTAAAAGAAGCTCACTTCAGTTTGTGGTGTGAGTGTGAGGAGCTGGGAGCAAGAGGCGCAAGGAGCTGAGAGTGAGAGGGTGTGTTGCTGGAGGACTGAGGAGCACAAGTGTTATCAGACACCAGGAGGAAGGTCCTGTGGTGAGAATAAGGAAGGTGTTTGGAGGAGGCCATTGGGGAAGTAGCCCAGGGATTTGTAGTTGTCATGCAGCTGTTACAGGAGGCACTATAGACAGCTGAAGTCCACAGGGCCCTGGGCTGGAACCCCGAGTAGAGGGTGGGCCCGGGTTCCCCCAAAACCTCCCAATTGACCTGGACTGTGGGTTCTTCCAGAGGGGAAGGTCTCTGGGCTGTTCCCCAACCCACATGGTGGATCTCTGAGGCAAGAAAATCCACCAATAAGCACAGGACCCACCAAGATAGAGGAGGAACTTTGTCACACAAGATAGAAATGAATACATTATGGCACAATCTGAATCATTTAGCCCAATTGACATAATAAGCTAAAGACCTTTGAACCAGATACATATAAAATTCAGTCACCACATTAGGGATGGGGATGTAGCCCTCCTTATGAAAAACAGTGAATGGTGGGTCAGCCATGAGGACCTGCAATTCATACACTCTTCTAGCAGTTGTGATGGATTAGCTAAGCAAGAGACTTCAACCCCCATCAGCCCTTCACACTACACTTCCCTTTCTTTTGGCCAGGAGGGGGAAAGGTCCTGAACCAGGAAGGGGCTGGTCTCTGTTTAAAAAGCAGCAGCCACATGACAAATCAGGAGCTGTAAAGAAGAAACCACAGGAACTGTATGCAGAGCCACATGTGCAACAGGTTGTGACTGCTGAATGTTACAGCTGGGTGCAGGTCTGTATGGGACTTATGCGGCAGTGGAAGAAAGCTAGTACAGAGGGCCCCAATGAGAGAAACTAACCAAGCCTGGTCTATTTTCTTCAACAGAGACTAGACTGGAGAGGGCACCCCAGGCACTAGTCCTGAAGAGCCCCGATTTTCAATAGGACTGCCCCAAGGCCCAAAACAAGAACCCCCTATTGCAAACTTTGAACTGTAACTGTGAAGCCTCTATACCTAGGATATTTGCAAACGTTGCCTTCTCTGCCAGCCCTAGCACATTACCCTTTCAGTTAACCATTGGGACCTACCAGGGCCATCATCAACAAGGCTTAACTGCTGAAGCACCTACAGCACTTGCTTCTAAATTGCTGTACACGAGGCATTCTCCTAGTTCCTTAGGCATGTAATGTACTCCAGCACAGAGCAACCCCCAGTAATTATACAGATGTTATGGCTATAACTTCCCTTGCTGCAATAAAGGGTTTAGTCTTCAGCAAGGGAGATTTAGATTAGTTATTAGGAAAAGCTTTCTAACTATAAGGTTAGTTAAGCTATTGAATAGGCTTCCAAGGGAGGCTGTGGAAGCCCCATCATTGGAGGCTTTTAGAACAGGTTGGACAAACACTTGTCAGGGATGGTCTAGGTTTATTTGGTCCTGACTCAGTGCCTGGGGCTGGACTCGATGACCTCTCAAGGTCCCTTCCAGCCCTACATTTCTATGATTCTATGATAAAAGCTATTTTAACTGAGAGTTAAAACAAACACCCTTCTGCTATTAGCTCAAATGGAACTTCATTAGCTACTGGAGGTTCCATGCTGGATAAGGGTCTTTAACGTGTAGGAAGATTTACTGAACCCTTTTATAAAGATCTTAACTATGTTGTGTGTGAATACAGACTTGTTATCTATGAGAAAGTGGTACAGCAATATAGCTGCTAGATGGACATTGACTGCTGATAAAAAAGATGTGAAAGTTTCAGCTGTAGCAGTTATTCTAAAATATGATGAACTGGAGCCATTGTTGTAGCTACATTACTACTCTTTATGCAGAGACTGAATCTCTTCCATTTGAAGCTATAACACTTAAGGGTTGATTCTTTCCTACAGTTAAGTAGGACATGAACCAGCAGACAACAAGATTGTTCTAATTCTATCAAAGACCCATAGCCCAGGTTGTCAGATCTGATCAACTCTCCAACAAATCTGTGAGGAAGAGGAGGAGATTGGTAAACACCTTTTGTAAGATGAAGGACTGAGAACCACTTGGCCACAATGGAGCCACTAGAATTACTTTGGCTCTGTCCAGTTTTATCATTTTTACCATCTTGTGGATGAGAAATGGGGAGAAAGCATACAGAAGACTTTGCCACCAGATTATCAGGAATGTGTCTGGAATGGATTAGCTTTCTCTTCCTGCTCTTGAGCAAAATCTGGGGCATTATGCCTGGTTGCAATGAGATCTACATGTGGATGACCCCCACAAGTTGAAGATCTTGTGTATCACTGAGGTCTCCAATGACCAATCCTGGAGTTCTGCTCAGTTGGTCCACAATACTGTTGCATTTCCCTGTTAGGTATTGCAGTACAGGAGAGATCTTGTGTTGAATGCACCACTGCCTTGCATCCACTGCTTTACTGCATAGATGTGTGGAACGAGTACCATCCTTGCTTGTTTATATAATACACAACTTTCCTTGATTGCAGCTGGCCTG
>NW_027054820.1:0-10000 GCF_011386835.1 Chrysemys picta bellii | reverse complement strand
ACCCTCCAAGCAACCCCTCGCTTCCCCCACCCCTCGCTGGCCAGGACGCGCTCCCGAATCCCCAGGGGAAAGGGTGAGTCCCCAGGGATGATTACAGGGCTGGTTGCCAAAGGAGAGCACAGCACCTTGAGGGTCCACTACCAAGAGCCCATGGTGGGGTATGGGGGGGCGGGGAATGGGGACTGCATGGGGAGCAGTGGGGTTAGAGGGGGCCCATCAGCCGATCAGGGCAGTTTGGGGTGAGCTTGCTCCTGCGGACTTCTGACACCCTTGATCCTTCATTAGACAATCAGGAGCCCAAGGGTTACTTCTCGCTGCTGGCAGGGACTGTGGAGAGCCTGGGACCGGATCCAGCCCCCCTGCTAAAGGGACCCCTGCTCTGTGGTTACCTATGAAACTGATGGCCGCTTCTTTAATTGGAGCCTGTGGGTTCTCCAGAAAGGCCTTGGTCTGGCACAGAAAGTTGTTGGCTCTCCCCTTGTAGCGCGTCACCTAGGACCAGAACAAGGGAGCACAAGGTTATTAAAGGCCTTTCCGTCCCGCAGGCCGGGTTCCAGGTGTGTGGAGCGCACGTCCTGTTTTCACCCCTCCTTCCTGTGCCGGGGGGATCACGCAGAAGGACTACACCCAGGGCCAGGAGTGGTCCCGGGGCTGGGGCTCAGTGTGGGCACAGAGCTGGGCAATGGGGGGTGCCCTATCCACCGATTCCCCCGCTCCTGCCAGCGAGGGCTGTGCAGTGAATGACCTGAGGGCTCCCTCACCAGGCAGTCACAGCTTTGCCAGGTTTCCTTGTGCTGGATGAAGCCACCAAGCTGGTGCCACTTCGGGAATTCTGCAGCACTGCTGAGGTTGTCCCAACACACCTGCAAAACAAGTGGGGCCAGGGCGAGCCGGCCACGGTTACGGGAGCTGGAAGCCACTAGCCTGGTTACCCGGAGGCTGGGGAGGCCATGCGTGCTGAATGCTTCCCGGCCCCAGGTTGCTTGCGGCGGTGTGGCTAAGGCAATGGCTGGAGACCTGACTCAATTCCCAGCTCTGCCTGCGGGAACTCAGGCAAGTTGCTTAGGCCCAGGGTTGCACAGAGATTTAGGTGCCTAATGCCTATGGGTGATCAATACTTTTGAGGCGCTAGGCCTCATGCTGTGCCTCAGTTCCCCACCTCATGGTGGGTAGAAGGGTGAATTCATTAGTACTGGTGACATTTGGCTCCCAAGTGATGGTGGCCATGAGCGCTAGCATGTGCACAGACACCTGGGGCGGGGGAGAGCGGGCGACTTGGGCATCTCATGTCTAGTACGGGCTGTCCGGGCTGCTTGGCCAAGGGCACACTGGGTCTTGCGCACCATCTGGAGACTGGGTAGCCCTGCTCCTGGTAGGGGCCATGGCCAGGGTTGTGCTCTTCCCACCAGTACAGCCAGGGATGGTGCGGAGGCCAGTGGCTGTAGGAGTGGTGAGGCGACCCCTCCCCCCACCCAATCTCTCAGCCTGGCTGCAGAGGGGGGGGAGTGTTGGGCTCAGAGGATGCAGGGAAGACTCAGCAGTTGGGTGGGGCGCCATGGTCATGGCGCTACTGCACTCAATGTTCAAGTGATTTTGAGCGCCTGACTGTCACAGCACTGAGCACCTGCCCTCTGTCAGCAAGACCCTTTAAAGAGGGGGTGTCACATGTTGCCCCCTCAAAACAAATTACTGGTCACTCTGTAACGGTATCCGCTGCAGGCTCCAGCTCGTGGCCTCACCTGGGACACGTTGGGACGCTCATCATGCACGAGGAGGAGCAGCGGGACCAGGCTCTGGAGCACAGGCTCCTTCATCCGCCTCCTGTTGAGCCCCCTTACAAGCTCCAGCAGGTGTTTAAAGAGGGTGATGGAGAGCACCCGGAGCCTGCTGGACACCTGCAAGAGACGACGTGGGGAGGAGACGCTGTGACAGTCATTCTCACCCAGCGGGGCGAGCGCTCACTGTGCCAGAGATGTCTGCCCTGCAGGGGGTATTGGTAACTCACCCTCAGCCATACAGCCACAGCTGGGGCCAGAGTCTCATGGGCATAGCGCCATTGAAGGCAATAGAGATGCAGTTTTCCACCAGTTGAGGGGCTGGCCTGGTAACTTCTTGGCCAGGGAGAGCAGTAAGGTGGGGTGAGACTGCCCCTGGACTCTCACAGCCAGCTCTGGGCACACTGACATCAGCACACACCTGTGTCAGCCAAGGGGGAACGCTCAGGGCAGAGCAGCGCCAGGACAGGGGTGGCAGAGAGGGAGTGATGAGGAAAGATTCAAAGAGCGAAGGGGGGGAGGGTGTAGTTTGTCCTCCCGCTTTGCGGGCCCAGCTCACACTGCTGTTGACCCACAGCGGCCCTCTAGCCAGGCCAAGGGGACCAGGCGTGGGGGGCAAATTCCTACACTGGTGTTTGTTCGAGCCACGCACAGGGACCTGGGGTGGATTTAACCAGGGCCAAGGGGTGGTAAATGTGCAGGATCTCCCAGATAGGGGGCCTTGGAAGCCATGACTGGAAGCCACCCAGCCTCAAGGGGCTCGGGGTGGGGTGAGGGTTGCCCCACTCCTGTGCATGGGTTTCTTGTTAACTCAGAGCCGGCCCCGCTTGGTCACATGGTGCTGCTGGGCCCCCTCCCTGCATGGCTGCTGGCAGAGCTGAACCAGTCCAGTGACCAGGGAGGCTGGGCGAGCTGTGCCAAGCAGGGAGAACCAGGAGCAATAGCTGGATGCTGTAGGGAGGGGCCACTGCTATCTGGGAGGTGAGGCTGAGGGGGCAGCCTGGAGACGGGGTGACTTGAGCTGTTCTGAGAGTGGCTGAACCTTTAAACGGTGACCCCCCAATCAGCAGTTACATGTCGCCTCTGGGCACCAGGTTCTAGACAAGGCAGTTCTCTATGTGACATCTGTTGTAAAAGTGTTCATAAGTTCTTTTAGCCTGTTTATCTGATTTGGCTGCGCTCTTCCTGTCTGGCCACTTTGTAGTAGGTTCTTGGAACAGTAGTTCTGAGTTGTCTTTCCATGAGGAGTTGTGCTGGACTAGATGCAGGAGCTGCTGTTGGTGTTGATCTGTAATTCAGAGGCGCAAGGAATGGATCTTCCTGCTGTCAGATGTTTTTGGCTGTCTGCGCAGCTCTCTCAGCCTCTCCATTCGCTTGTGAGTAATGTGGGCTGCCAGTGATATGAGCAAAATCATATTTCATTCAGACTGACTTAAATTCTGCTGCAGTGAATTGTGGGACATTGTCCATCACTAGTTGTTCTGGATACAGAAATGAGCAAACATACACTTCAGTTTCTCAATAACACTGCAACATGTTATGTCTTTCAAGTACATTATTTCTATATAGCTGGAAAAATAGTCCACAATGACCTGGCAATGATGTCCTCTGAATTCACAAAAATCTGCAGCTAGTCTTTCCCAGTTCTCTCTCTTGTAGAGGTGGTTGTTCACTGGTTCAGCATTGCCTCTTAAGTTGATTTGGACTAGATCACCTTTCAAAAGCCCAATAGCATCAGATCCTCAAGTTCTTCCATCTTTCTCACTAGGCCCATCATGGCTGCTACACTGCAGCTGAGAAGGTTGTTGGTCTTTGATCTCATACACACTGAACGCAAAGCTTTTGTCTTTGTAAATTGGTTCGGTGATGAACTGGCCCATGCAGTTCAAAATCCCTTCAGGGAGGGTCAGAGCTGTGTGACATCAGCTCTCGAGTCAATTTTAAAGTCAATAGTCTTGCTTTCAATATTCAATGTCACTCTCCAGGCGGGCGCCATGTCATCACAAGTGATAGATCCCAGAATCAATGGGTCTTGATTGTCTTCAATATGAGTCAACTCCCTGACTGCTTCAGTGCAACGAACAGCTGCAAAATGTCCATATTTCAGGCATTTATTACAGCATGCGCCTCTGGCTGGACATGTATCATCCCTTGGGATATGACTTTTCCACACCTTGTGCATGTAGACTGGCATTTGTCCCTCTTAGCCTGGGAATTCTCTCTCCTTACCTCAGGGATTTTATGAGAAAGACTTTTAACACTTAAGTGTCTGTTTGTAGCTTTTAAGCTAGTTGCAGGTTTTTCAATTTGCTTTTGCCTGTTGTTTGACTAATTCTGACTCTTGCTAGCTGTATAGCTGTGCGTAAAGTTAAATCTCTCTTCAGCGGTAGCTGCTGTGAAAGGTTTTTTGCAGTGTTGTTGTAGCTGTGACAGTCCCAGGATATTAGAGGTACGTGAGGGAATATCGTTTAGACCTCACCTGGCTTGTCTCTATGAAAGGTTTTTATCTTTTAACCCAATAACCAGCCTATTTCTGAAATTTTCATGTTTTACATTCCCCAAATCACAGTTTTCAGCCAGGGGATGCAGAGGTCTTATAAAACTTTCAACATTTTCCCCTGGTTCTTGAATGCTTTGCTGAAAACATGCTCTTTACTAAACCACATTTCCTTCGGTTATAAAGTGTGCATCAATCCTAACCACAACCCTTGCATAGTTGTCTTTGTGACGGTCTTCAGTAAAGTCAAAGGAGATAAAGATATGCTCTGCGTGCTTCTCCATAGCCTAAATTAAAGTCAATACCTGTATATCCCCAGTTCCTTTGTGCAGCTTGTTTGCAATGCAAAATCGTGCAAAACATTGTTTCCAGTCTGTCCATTGTGAAGGGTTATGAAAGGTGACGTTCTCTGGGGAATCAGAGTGGGGCATGTTGATAAGATCCTGCAAACTTTGTTGCTGTTCCTTCCGTCTGCAACCTGTGTTGCTGTTTTCCTTCGGTTTTTACAATCATAACTGATGCAGCAAGCCCAGAGGTGCCAGGGCTTGCCAGGGCTAAGCCCTGGCAAGCCCTGGCACAAGTTGAGCACTGCAGATGGGTTCATCATAAGAACCATCAATGCTCTGCTGGATACAGCTGAGGTTCATTTAAATAAGGTATTTTACAGAGCGTCACCTAGTAGTCGAACAGTATCATACAGGGTAACATGCCATTACACAGGTAGCCTGGCTTGTTTGCTAGACTCCATCCCATGTTAATCTTACTAGTCAGCTGCTTCTGCCCCCGGTGTCAGCTCAGAGCAGCCGGGCAGGCTCTGCACAAAACTTATGGGAGCGGTCTGGGGGCATCAGAGCTGCACTGCAGTGGGCATAGGCAGATGTTGAATTGGCACCTCGCTGGTCTTCCCTCCAGTTGTTGAGGCCTGTGCCACTACTAAATAAAGAGCGGCAGGGTCCCAGCAGAGTTCGGCAGGGCTGAGGGTAGTATTTAGTGTTGTGAAAGCTGGGGAGGTGGGTGGATGCTCCAGGAGCCCCCACTGGGGGGTTACCCCTAGAAGGCAGTAATGGATGGGCCCCTTTCTCCTGCCCGCTTGCTGGATCTCACCATCCAGTGGGGGACTGGACATCAGTCTGGTGAACGTGCCGGCTAGATTGTGGTTATGAAAGGCCTGGGGAGAACTAGGCCCTCCTTTGACGCTGCGCTGGCATGAGAACGAAGGGGAGAGGAAAGGGTGGTAGCTGCAGAACCTACAAACGGAGCCGTTTCCTTATGGAGCTCCCAGGCCAGCTGTGGGATGGGGAGGGGCAGGATTTTCACCAGGGTACCATCACTTGTCACCCTGGAAGCCAGCAAGAGCATTGCAGCACCCTGTGCTGCAGAGGCCCCCTCGCTGCATGCAGACTCAGGAATGCATGTCCTTCCACAAGGGGAGCCTTGTCCCCAGGCTGCCCTGATCCTTGTCAGCAGGCCTGCAGGACACAAGGGTTCCCATCCTTTCTGCCATACGCTCTGATGGAGAGTGGGGTAGCAGAGGAAGGCGGGAATGGGCTCACGTCATTTACAACAATCCTTTTTCTGGCTAGGAACATAGCACAGGCCCTGCTAGCCCATCCGCCAGCCCCCATTCACAGGTCCGCAGTTTGAACGGTCTCCCGTGGGCCACCAGGCCTTACATCATCAATGAAAGGCAGGAGTTTCTCAGCCACTTGCACAGCCGCGCGGCTGGCTGGGGGGGCCCCGAGCCGAGCCGCGCCGCCGGGGGGCCCCGAGCCCAGCCGCGCCGCGCCACCGGGGGGCCCCGAGCCGAGCTGCGCCGCGCCGCCGGGGGGCCCCGAGCCCAGCCGCGCCGCGCCGCTGGGGGGCCCCGAGCCGCGCCGCGCTGCCGGGGGGCCGGGGGGGACCCGAGCCGTGCCGCGCCGCAGGGGGGCCGGGGAGACCCGAGCCGCGCCGCGCCGCAGGGGGGACGGGGTCCCTGAGCCGCGCCGCGCCGCAGGGGGGCCGGGGGGGACCCGAGCCGTGCCGCGCCGCAGGGGGGCCGGGGGGACCCGAGCCCAGCCGCGCCGCGCCGCAGGGGGGCCGGGGGGCCCCGAGCCGAGCCGCGCCGCAGGAGGGCCGGGGGGCCCCGAGCCGAGCCACTCCGCGCCGCAGGGGGGCCGGGGGGGACGGGGGGGCCCGAGCCGCGGGGACCGGGCCGGAGCCGGGCCACGGGAGCCGTGCTGGGGCCTGCGGGAACGGGCCGCGCCTCCCCGGAGCCCTTCTCCCGCCCCCACCCCAGCTTACCTCGTGCTGCCGGCCGGCCCGCCCCTGCTGCTTAGTCTCAGACTCTGATTCGCGGGAAGCAGGGGAGGGGGCGGGGCGTGCAGGGGAGGGGAGGAGGGGGAAGTGAGCTGGGGGCGGGGTGAACAGCTGCAGCCCGGGGCCCTCTTGGCGCGGGGCCCAATTCAGCCGAATCGGCTAAAGCCGGCCCTGCTGGCCCTCATCCCCATGGCATCAGAGCACTGCCCAACCTCGATTGCATTTATTCTAACCGCCCCCTGCAGGGCACGGCCTGGCTGCTACCTCCACTGAACAGACAGGGAACTGCAGCACAGAGGGAATAAGGGATTTGCCCGAGGCCACGCAGAGCATCTGTGGCAGAGCTGGGAAATGACAATGGGTCTCCTGGGTCCCAGGCTGGCATCTTCTCTTTCAACCTCCTGCCTCCTTTGCCCCTGGTTCAGTGTGAGCTGTGAGAGCTCTCTGGGGCACAGGAGCTGGCTGGTGCCCAGATGGAACTACATTGCCTATTGCACAGATCTCGCTTTTCCCGAACATTGAGTCTGCTGCTACAACCATACCAGGGCCCGCCAGGATCCTTGCAGCTGGTCAGTGCTAAGTTGTGAACTGTGCTAGGTAGGGAAGACAAAATAGATTTTCCATCACTAGCGCAGCTCTGTGTTACTGGGGACTCACTGCTGGCTCAACCCAACCAGCCCTCCTCACACGGAGCCTGTAAATCCTCCAGCCCTGCTGTTCTCCTTTGTATTTCAGCAGTGCCCAGAGAGCTCAGTCCCGGATCAGGGCCCCGCGGTGCTAGACATTGTACACACGCAGCCCGATTCCCCCCACGCTGGGGCTCCTGAATGCCTCCTGCCCGAAGGCGGGACGGCTCTATTCCTCACCCAATGTCTCCTGCTGGCAGAGATGCTCTGAGAGACGTCTACGCTCTGGGTCTCTGGGCTTCCCGGGCTGGGAGGCAAGCGTGGCTGTCTCCGGGCGGTTCTGCTGACTCTCCAGCAGCTGCACTTCTGGTGTCCTAATGCAGCCCTAGTCCTCTCCAGCGCTCAGGGGCACTGTCCTGGCATCGGACTGTCCTGGTAAATAGAACAATGTCTCCTGGCACCCTGAGAATTCCTGTTCCCCCGGCAACCTCAGTGCCATTTCCTATGGAAGTGATGGTGTCAGAAAAGGTGATGGAGGTGGTCAGGCCTAGTGGTTGGAGCTGGACTCAGTGGGCGGGGCAGAGCATGGGTGGAGCAAGGCTGGAGCGAGACCAGGGCTGGAGTAGGACTAGGAACTGGGCTGGAGCAGGCTCAGCCTGTTGCCTATGTCAGGCAGGAGCGAGTTCCTGGCCCTGGAGTGATGTTGAGCAGACTGAGCTGCTGCTGTGAGACTGATATACCTGCTCTGGGAGACACAAGGCCAGTTCCTGGCTTGTGGATTAGCTGGAGCCCAGCACAGGAGGGAATCAGCACCTTACAGATGGCTCCCGGGACGCTTGGCTCCCGGCCCCGCTGGGTATTGACTTGCCAGGTGCAGGGGGCGAGGTGCAGTGCCAGGGAGGAGATTGGGGAGGCAGGAGCACTGAGGTGGGGCTGAGCGGGCGGGTGCCGAGGAGCTGCGGCTGGCTGGCCAGCAGAGAGGAGGAGCAGCAGCTCGGCTCTGGAGGGCCCAGCTGCAGCTCCACACAGGACACTGCCAGAGCCTGGCAGGCGGCTGGCTGAAGTGGCACTTTGTGATCTGGCACGGGCGGGAGCTAGCTCCCCACAGCTGAACGCTCCGCAGCGCCGGTGGATTCAGATCCAAACCAGGATCTGGCTCCAAATTCACAGCTGGCCCCTTCCCCTGATCTGGAGCGGCTCGCACCGTCTGGGGGTGGTTGATTTCACAAGAGAGGGGGCTTCCCACAGACTCTCCAACTCCCTCACTGTGACGAAGTGGGACTGTTCTTAATGTTTCCTCTGAATACTGTAGGGGTGCCTCAGTTTCCCCTATGCATTTCTTAAGTCTCTAGATGGGGGGATAAAGGCCAGTGTGCATAAATGGCCAACACTCTGTCTCCTGGCAACTAATGGCCGGGGCCCTTCCCCCCTGCAACGGGATAGATAAAGGTGTTGGAGAACAAAGATCAGGTGACCTCCTGGCCCGGGAAAGAGACAAAGGCCAGAGAGAAGGGGGTGGAGAGTTTCAATTTGGAGCTGGCTGGGGCCGAGGAGTGAAGTGTAGATGTGGGTGTCTGGCTTACTGCCCCCCAACTCCCTCACTGTGACGAAGTGGGACTGTTCTTAATGTTTCCTCCGAATACTGTAGGGGTGCCTCAGTTTCTCCTACACATTTCTTAAGTCTCTAGGTGGGGGGATAAAGGGGCACTTGGTAGACATGCACCGCCCAGCGAGGAGCCCGGGGAAGGCTCGGTGTGGCTGGCGATGCAATGGAAAAGCAGAGGCGGGCAATAGAAGATTCTCCTACCTGGAGTCAGGAGTGGGCAGAAGCCAGCGTGTATATGGGCCACCCACTTTCTGCTACCAGTGGCGGAGCTGAAACAGCCGGATCAGCTTTCCCAGCGGCACGTGCCAGCTCTAGCTCTGCCAGAGCCAAGCCTGGCAGTGAGGGGATGAGGCTTTGGCAGCCAGCAGGGGGCATGTCACAATAGGCAGGCGAGTCACAAGCCAGCCAATGTGTGACTGCCCAGCCCTGGGATGCCCCAGCCCAGATTAGTTTTGGCCTGGCCGGGGCTTTAGAGCCTGTCCTTCCCCACCCAGAGCAGACTGTCAAAGGCCAAACCCCTCTCACCACCAGCTGTGTAGCTCCCCCTTGCTTTTGGTCTGTCTTAGGCACCATCCTGGCCCTCATCCCCGTGGCATCAGAGCACTGCCCAACCTCGATTGCATTTATTCTAACCGCCCCCTGCAGGACACGGCCTGGCTGCTACCTCCACTGAACAGACAGGGAACTGCAGCACAGAGGGAATAAGGGATTTGCCCGAGGCCACGCAGAGCATCTGTGGCAGAGCTGGGAAATGACAATGGGTCTCCTGGGTCCCAGGCTGGCATCTTCTCTTTCAACCTCCTGCCTCCTTTGCCCCTGGTTCAGTGTGAGCTGTGAGAGCTCTCTGGGGCACAGGAGCTGGCTGGTGCCCAGATGGAACTACATTGCCTATTGCACAGATCTCGCTTTTCCCGAACATTGAGTCTGCTGCTACAACCATACCAGGGCCCGCCAGGATCCTTGCAGCTGGTCAGTGCTAAGTTGTGAACTGTGCTAGGTAGGGAAGACAAAATAGATTTTCCATCACTAGCACAGCTCTGTGTTACTGGGGACTCACTGCTGGCTCAACCCAACCAGCCCTCCTCACACGGAGCCTGTAAATCCTCCAGCCCTGCTGTTCTCCTTTGTATTTCAGCAGTGCCCAGAGAGCTCAGTCCCGGATCAGGGCCCCGCGGTGCTAGACATTGTACACACGCAGCCC
>NW_027054819.1:0-10000 GCF_011386835.1 Chrysemys picta bellii | reverse complement strand
GAGTGTGTGGGTGGGGGTGGGTGGAAATTTGTGGGCCACCTGCCCTGCCCCGCCCCGCCCCGCTCCGCTAAGCCCCGGCCTCGCCCCGCCCCGCCCCGCTCTGACCCGGCCCCGCCCCCAGCCCCTCCCTTCTCCGGCTCATCTCCCCCTGCTCTGTCCCCGCCCCCAGTCCCGCCCCTGCTCCGCCCACGCCCTCAGCCCCGCCACTGGATCGCCCGCAGCCCCCTCCGCCCTGCCCCGGCCCCGCCCCCAGCCCCGCCCCTGCTCCGGCCCCGCCTCGCCCGGTGGCCTGGCCTCAGCCCTGATCGCTCTGCCCCACCCCCCCAGCCGCCACTTGCCCCGCCCACTGCAACTTCCTTTCTCCTCCCCAGAGCCCCTGAAACTCCTCTACTCAGGGCGAGGCTGGAAGCGGAAGTGAGTGCACCGCTCAGGACGCCATTAGGAGAAGGTCAGAGGCGCCAGAGGGTGGGGCCGTTCCATGTGGCTCCTGCCAGCCCCGGTGCATTGTGGGATTCCTCCTCCCTCCCAGACGGTCTCTACTTTTCTCAGTCGCGTGTCGCCTTCGCGCCTCCGTGCACCACGAGCAGCCTGGCCCCGCCCCCCCGCCCGAGTCTGCGCCCGTGGGGCCCCCTCAGCCCCTCCCCCACCCGCTCCCTGCTCCCTAGAGCCCCGACACCCCCCTGAGCCCCCCCATCCCCTCCCCCACCCGCTCCCTAGAGCCCCGACACCCCCCTCAGCCCCCCATCCCCTCCCCTCCCCCACCCGCTCCCTAGAGCCCCGACACCCCCCTGAGCCCCCATCCCCTCCCCTCCCCCACCCGCTCCCTAGAGCCCCGACATCCCCCTTAGCCCCAATCCCCTCCCCTCCCCCACCCGCTCTCTAGAGCCCCGACACCCCCCTCAGCCCCCCATCCCCTCCCCTCCCCCACCCGCGCCCTAGAGCCCCGACACCCCCCTGAGCCCCCATCCCCTCCCCTCCCCCCACCCGCGCCCTAGAGCCCCGACACCCCCCTGAGCCCCCCATCCCCTCCCCTCCCCCACCCGCTCCCTAGAGCCCCGACACCCCCCTGAGCCCCCATCCCCTCCCCTCCCCCACCCGCTCCCTAGAGCCCCGACATCCCCCTTAGCCCCAATCCCCTCCCCTCCCCCACCCGCTCTCTAGAGCCCCGACACCCCCCTCAGCCCCCCATCCCCTCCCCTCCCCCACCCGCGCCCTAGAGCCCCGACACCCCCCTGAGCCCCCATCCCCTCCCCTCCCCCACCCGCGCCCTAGAGCCCCGACACCCCCCTGAGCCCCCCATCCCCTCCCCTCCCCCACCCGCTCCCTAGAGCCCCGACACCCCCCTGAGCCCCCATCCCCTCCCCTCCCCCACCCGCGCCCTAGAGCCCCGACACCCCCCTGAGCCCCCCATCCCCTCCCCTCCCCCACCCGCTCCCTAGAGCCCCGACATCCCCCTCAGCCCCCATCCCCTCCCCTCCCCCACCCGCTCCCTAGAACCCCGACACCCCCTGAGCCCCCATCCCCTCCCCTCCCCCACCTGCGCCCTAGAGCCCCGACATCCCCCTTAGCCCCAATCCCCTCCCCTCCCCCACCCGCTCCCTAGAGCCCCGACATCCCCCTTAGCCCCAATCCCCTCCCCTCCTCCACCCGCTCCCTAGAGCCCCGACACCCCCCTCAGCCCCAATCCCCTCCCCTCCCCCACCCGCTCCCTAGAGCCCCGACATCCCCCTGAGCCCCCATCCCCTCCCCTCTCCCACCCGCTCCCTAGAGCCCCGACACCCCCCTCAGCCCCCATCCCCTCCCCCACCCGCTCCCTAGAGCCCCAACACCCCCCTTAGCCCCCCATCCCCTCCCCCACCCGCTCCCTAGAGCCCCGACATCCCCCTCAGCCCCCCATCCCCTCCCCTCCCCCACCCGCTCCCTAGAGCCCCGACATCCCCCTCAGCCCCCATCCCCTCCCCTCCCCCACCCGCTCCCTAGAGCCCCGACATCCCCCTCAGCCCCCCCATCCCCTCCCCTCCCCCACCCGCTCCCTAGAGCCCCGACATCCCCCTCAGCCCCCCATCCCCTCCCCTCCCCTCCCCCACCCGCTCCCTAGAGCCCCGACATCCCCTCACCCCTCAGCCCCTCCCCTCCCCCACCTGCTCCCTAGAGCCCCTACATCCCCCTCAGCCCCCATCCCCTCCTCTCCCCCACCTGCGCCCTAGAGCCCCGACATCCCCCTGAGCCCCCCCATCCCCTCCCCTCCCCCACCTGCGCCCTAGAGCCCCGACATCCCCCTGAGCCCCCATCCCCTCCCCTCCCCCACCCGCTCCCTAGAGCCCCGACACCCCCTCACCCCCCATCCCCTCCCCTCCCCCACCCGCTCCCTAGAGCCCTGACATCCCCCTCAGCCCCAATCCCCTCCCCCACCTGCGCCCTAGAGCCCCGACATCCCCCTCAGCCCCAATCCCCTCCCCCCCCACCCGCTCCCTAGAGCCCTGACACCCCCCTGAGTCCCCATCCCCTCCCCTCCCCCACCAGCTCCCTAGAGCCCCGACACCCCCCTCAGCCCCCATCCCCTCCCCTCCCCCACCCGCTCCCTAGAGCCCCGACATCCCCTTGAGCCCCCATCCCCTCCCCTCCCCCACCCGCTCCCTAGAGCCCCGACATCCCCCTCAGCCCCAATCCCCTCCCCTCCCCCACCCGCTCCCTAGAGCCCCGACATCCCCCTCAGCCCCAATCCCCTCCCCTCCCCCCCACCCGCTCCCTAGAGCCCTGACACCCCCCTGAGCCCCCATCCCCTCCCCTCCCCCACCCGCTCCCTAGAGCCCTGACACCCCCCTGAGCCCCCCATCCCCTCCCCTCCCCCACCCGCTCCCTAGAGCCCCGACATCCCCCTCAGCCCCCATCCCCTCCCCTCCCCCACCCGCTCCCTAGAGCCCCGACATCCCCCTCAGCCCCCATCCCCTCCCCTCCCCCACCCGCTCCCTAGAGCCCCGACATCCCCCTCAGCCCCAATCCCCTCCCCTCCCCCACCCGCTCCCTAGAGCCCCGACACCCCCCTCAGCCTCCCATCCCCTCCCCTCCCCCACCCGCTCCCTAGAGTCCCGACACCCCCCTCAGCCCCCATCCCCTCCCCTCCCCCACCCACTCCCTAGAGCCCCGACATCCCCCTGAGCCCCCATCCCCTCCCCTCCCCCACCTGCGCCCTAGAGCCCCGACACCCCCCTCAGCCCCCATCCCCTCCCCTCCCCCACCCGATCCCTAGAGCCCCGACATCCCCCTGAGCCCCCATCCCCTCCCCTCCCCCACCTGCGCCCTAGAGCCCCGACACCCCCCTCAGCCCCCATCCCCTCCCCTCCCCCACCCGCTCCCTAGAGCCCCTACATCCCCCTGAGCCCCCATCCCCTCCCCTCCCCCACCCGCTCCCTAGAGCCCCGACACCCCCCTGAGCCCCCATCCCCTCCCCTCCCCCACCCGCTCCCTAGAGCCCCTACATCCCCCTGAGCCCCCATCCCCTCCCTCCCCCACCCGCTCCCTAGAGCCCCGACATCCCCCTGAGCCCCCATCCCCTCCCCTCCCCCACCTGCGCCCTAGAGCCACAACACCCCCTGAGCCCCCATCCCCTCCCCTCCCCCACCCGCTCCCTAGAGCCCCGACATCCCCCTGAGCCCCCATCCCCTCCCCTCCCCCACCCGCTCCCTAGAGCCCCGACATCCCCCTCAGCCCCCCATCCCCTCCCCTCCCCCACCCGCTCCCTAGAGCCCCGACACCCCCCTCAGCCCCCCATCCCCTCCCCTCCCCCACCCGCTCCCTAGAGCCCCGACACCCCCATCACCCCCCATCCCCTCCCCCCCACCCGCTCCCTAGAGCCCCGACATCCCCCTCAGCCCCCATCCCCTCCCCTCCCCCACCCGCTCCCTAGAGCCCCGACATCCCCCTCAGCCCCCCATCTCCTCCCCTCCCCCACCCGCTCCCTAGAGCCCCGACACCCCCATCACCCCCCATCCCCTCCCCTCCCCCCCACCCGCTCCCTAGAGCCCCGACATCCCCCTCAGCCCCCCATCCCCTCCCCTCCCCCACCCGCTCCCCAGAGCCCCGACACCCCCCTGAGCCCCCATCCCCTCCCCTCCCCCACCCGCTCCCTAGAGCCCCGACACCCCCCCTCAGCCCCCCATCCCCTCCCCTCCCCCACCCGCTCCCTTGAGCCCCGACACCCCCCCTCAGCCCCCCTCCCCTCCCCCACCCGCTCCCTAGAGCCCCGACATCCCCCTCAGCCCCCCATCCCCTCCCCTCCCCCACCTGCGCCCTAGAGCCCCGACACCCCCCTGAGCCCCCATCCCCTCCCCTCCCCCACCCGCTCCCTAGAGCCCCGACATCCCCCTCAGCCCCAATCCCCTCCCCTCCCCCACCTGCACCCTAGAGCCCCGACATCCCCTTGAGCCCCCATCCCTTCCCCTCCCCCACCCGCGCCCTAGAGCCCCGACACCCCCCTCAGCCCCTCCCCCACCCGCTCCCTGCTCCCTAGAGCCCCGACATCCCCCTGAGCCCCCATCCCCTCCCCTCCCCCACCCGCTCCCTAGAGCCCCGACACCCCCTCACCCCCATCCCCTCCCCTCCCCCACCCGCTCCCTAGAGCCCCGACATCCCCCTCAGCCCCCATCCCCTCCCCTCCCCCAACCGCTCCCTAGAGCCCCGACACCCCCTCACCCCCATCCCCTCCCCTCCCCCACCCGCTCCCTAGAGCCCCGACACCCCCCTCAGCCCCCCATCCCCTCCCCTCCCCCACCCGCTCCCTAGAGCCCCGACACCCCCCTCAGCCCCCCCTCCCCTCCCCTCCCCCACCCGCTCCCTTGAGCCCCGACACCCCCCTCAGCCCCCCCTCCCCTTCCCCACCCGCTCCCTATAGCCCCAACCCCCCCCTCAGCCGCCCATCCCCTCCCCCACCCCCTTTCTGCTCCCTAGAGCCCCGACATCCCCCTCAACCCCCCATCCCCTCCCCCACCCCCTTTCTGCTCCCTAGAGCCCCGACATCCCCCTCAGCCCCCCATCCCCTCCCCTCCCCCACCTGCGCCCTAGAGCCCCGACACCCCCCTGAGCCCCCATCCCCTCCCCTCCCCCACCCGCTCCCTAGAGCCCCGACATCCCCCTCAGCCCCAATCCCCTCCCCTCCCCCACCTGCACCCTAGAGCCCCGACATCCCCTTGAGCCCCCATCCCTTCCCCTCCCCCACCCGCGCCCTAGAGCCCCGACACCCCCCTCAGCCCCTCCCCCACCCGCTCCCTGCTCCCTAGAGCCCCGACATCCCCCTGAGCCCCATCCCCTCCCCTCCCCCACCCGCTCCCTAGAGCCCCGACACCCCCTCACCCCCATCCCCTCCCCTCCCCCACCCGCTCCCTAGAGCCCCGACATCCCCCTCAGCCCCCATCCCCTCCCCTCCCCCAACCGCTCCCTAGAGCCCCGACACCCCCTCACCCCCATCCCCTCCCCTCCCCCACCCGCTCCCTAGAGCCCCGACACCCCCCTCAGCCCCCCATCCCCTCCCCTCCCCCACCCGCTCCCTAGAGCCCCGACACCCCCCTCAGCCCCCCCTCCCCTCCCCTCCCCCACCCGCTCCCTTGAGCCCCGACACCCCCCTCAGCCCCCCCTCCCCTTCCCCACCCGCTCCCTATAGCCCCAACATCCCCCTCAGCCGCCCATCCCCTCCCCCACCCCCTTTCTGCTCCCTAGAGCCCCGACATCCCCCTCAACCCCCCATCCCCTCCCCCACCCCCTTTCTGCTCCCTAGAGCCCCGACATCCCCCTCAGCCCCAATTCCCTCCCCCACCCGCTCCCTAGAGCCCCGACACCCCCCTCAGCCCCCAATCCCCTCCCCCACACGCTCCCTAGAGCCCCGACACCCCCCTCAGCCCCCCATCCCCTCCCCTCCCCCACCCGCTCCCTAGAGCCCCGACACCCCCCTCACCCCCCATCCCCTCCCCCACCCGCTCCCTAGAGCCCCGACATCCCCCTCAGCCCCAATCCCCTCCCCTCCCCCACCCGCTCCCTAGAGCCCCGACATCCCCCTCAGCCCCAATCCCCTCCCCCCCCACCCGCTCCCTAGAGCCCCGACATCCCCCTCAGCCCCCATCCCCTCCCCTCCCCCACCCGCTCCCTAGAGCCCCGACACCCCCCTCAGCCCCCCATCCCCTCCCCTCCCCCACCCGCTCCCTTGAGCCCCGACACCCCCCTCAGCCCCCCCTCCCCTTCCCCACCCGCTCCCTATAGCCCCAAGACCCCCCTCAGCCGCCCATCCCCTCCCCCACCCCCTTTCTGCTCCCTAGAGCCCCGACATCCCCCTCAGCCCCAATCCCCTCCCCCACCCGCTCCCTAGAGCCCCGACACCCCCCTCAGCCCCCCATCCCCTCACCCACTCGCTCTCTAGAGCCCCGACATCCCCCTCAGCCCCCATCCCCTCCCCCACCCGCTCCCTAGAGTCCCGACACCCCCCTCAGCCCCCCATCCCCTCCCCCACCCGCTCCCTAGAGCCCCGACATCCCCCTCAGCCCCCATCCCCTCCCCCACCCGCTCCCTAGAGCCCCGACATCCCCCTCAGCCCCAATCCCCTCCCCTACCCGCTCCCTAGAGCCCCGACATCCCCCTCAGCCCCCCCATCCCCTCCCCGACCTGCCCCCTAGAGCCCCGACATCCCCCTGATCCCCAATCCCCTCCCCTCTCTCACCCCCTCCCTAGAGCCCCAACATCCCCCTCAGCCCCAATCCCCTCCCCTCCCCCACCCGCTCCCTAGAGCCCCGACATCCCCCTGAGCCCCCATCCCCTCCCCTCCCCCACCCGCTCCCTTGAGCCCCGACACCCACCTCAGCCCCCCTCCCCTTCCCCACCCGCTCCCTAGAGCCCCAACACCCCCCTCAGCCGCCCATCCCCTCCCCCACCCCCTTTCTTCTCCCTAGAGCCCCGACATCCCCCTCAACCCCGCATCCCCTCCCCCACCCCCTTTCTGCTCCCTAGAGCCCCGACATCCCCCTCAGCCCCAATCCCCTCCCCCACCCGCTCCCTAGAGCCCCGACACCCCCCTCAGCCCCCCATCCCCTCCCCCACCCGCTCCCTAGAGCCCCGACATCCCCCTGAGCCCCAATCCCCTCCCCTACCCGCTCCCTAGAGCCCCGACATCCCCCTCAGCCCCCCATCCCCTCCCCCACCTGCTCCCTAGAGCCCCAACATCCCCCTGAGCCCCAATCCCCTCCCCTCCCTCACCCGCTCCCTAGAGCCCCGACATCCCCCTCAGCCCCAATCCCCTCCCCTCCCCCACCCGCTCCCTAGAGCCCCGACACCCCCTTCAGCCCCCCATCCCCTCCCCCACCCCCTTTCTGCTCCCTAGAGCCCCGACATCCCCCTCAGCCCCCGATCCCCTCCCCCACCCGCTCCCTAGAGCCCCGACATCCCCCTCAGCCCCCCATCCCCTCCCCCACCTGCTCCCTAGAGCCCCGACATCCCCCTCAGCTCCCCCATCCCCTCCCCCACCCCATGCGCCGAGCCCTGTGCCCCATCTACCCCCTCCCCCACTGCTCCCTAGAGCTGTGACATCCCCCTCAGCCCCCAACCTGCCCCGTCCCCCCCCAGTCCCCCTTCCACCCCCTGTGCCCCGCCCTGTCCCCGTGGGGCCTCCTCAGCCTCACCATCCTGCCCCCCACCTGCTCCCGGCTCCCTAGAGCCCCGACATCCCCCTCAGCCCCCAACCTGCCCTGTCCCCCCCACCCCCAACCCCCCCATCCACCAACTGCGCCAAGCCCCGCCCTGTGCCCGTGAAGACCCCTCAGCCCCCCCATCCCCTCCCCCACCCGCTCCCTGCTCTGTAGGGCCCTGACATTCTCTGCGGGCCAGAGGGGCACTGGGCATGGGAGTTGCCAGGCATAAGGGGGTGGGGGTAATGGGCGGGGGATAGTATGACAGAGCACGCTGGCAGGGCTGGGTGGGCCAGTGGCCTCTGGCGGGGCTGCGTGGACCGTGGCCGTACCTCCCTTCTCCCCCCATGCCTTGCCCCTGGCCAGCCACTCACTCTGGGGATCAACCCCCCTCGTGCCATGCCCCATTCCCCCATGGGAGCCCACAAATCTGTTTGGCGCCGGCCCTACAAAAGGTTAATCGGGCCCTGTCCACGCTTCCTTGTGCTGGGCAGTGCGTGGACAATCGGAGGGACAGCAGGATGATGTGGAGATAGATGAGTGTGTGAGGCAGGCAGATGGATGAAGGGGGGGGTGGCATACAGTGGGGACTGGTCCTGTCATCTGCTGCCCCGGTCTGACTCCGCCCCTGTCTCTCGCAGGCAGCACTCAGCAGAGTGTGGCTCTGTAGCGTTACACTGGTGCCTACAGCCAGTGCGTACACCTGGGCGTAATGTGCTCCTGGAGAGCTCGGGCAGGGACAAGCGTGGGGCTCACGGCTGCTGAACCAGCTACTCCAGAGATTGCCACAGATCTCACCCCCCTTGGGCAGCAAGATCCTGGCCGGGGGTTCCTTGTCCCTCCTCGCAGCCAAAGCAGCCTGCTCAGCACAGAGACCGAGGTCACCTGCCCCCGCCCAGCCTGGCTGGAGCTGCTCCAGCCCCGAATTGCTGGTATCCAGCCTGGCTGGAGTTGATTTGATGTCCTAGCGGAGTCCGTTCTTTCTCCCAGGTAGATTATGATTTTCCCCACTGCGGTTAGTTGCTCTTTCTCTGCTTCCCCATAGTCCCTCCCCAGAGTCTGTCACTGCTTCACCTAAAAGCTGCTTCCCCTTTGGGGCAGTGTGTTCTGGGGTCTCTGCTGGCAGCAGGGACACTGCTCTGGCTTTGGGCAGGTGCTTGGCAAGGTAGGGTTGTAACTTAGAGCTTTCTTCAGCAGAAACTTTAGTAAAATTAGCCTTTGCCTCATTTCTGAAAGTGCAGAATAACACCCAGGCACACGCCTGCTCCCCGGGGGTATGTGTGGGTAGGTGTCAGGGTGCAGTGCCCCCTGCTGCCCAGGTGGGCTAGTGCCATATGTGTATCTCCCTCCCAACACTGTAATAGTGACCCCTGCTGGCCAGGCACGGGAGTGCCCTGTCCGTGCCTTCTTGTTGGAGCAGTGACCCCTGGTGGCCAGGTGCGGCAATGCCTGGCATGTATCCCCCCCTATTGTTGCTGCAGCGACCCCTGGTGGCCAGGTGCGGCAATGCCTGGCATGTATCCCCCCCTATTGTTGCTGCAGCGACCCCTGGTGGCCACTGATGGCAGTTGCCTATGTGACCCCACCACTACCATTGCGCCTGTGATGGTTGGTGGCTGGGTGAGGCAGCACCCTGTATGTATATCAGCCATTGGGGCAGTGCCCTCTGGGTATCCCACGCTCATCTCGGTGACGCGTGTTGCCCAGGCGGGGCCGTCCCCTGTGTGTATTTACACACCCCAGCCCCTGCACTGGGGTAGTGACCACTGGTAGCCAGAGGAGTCGGTACCCTAGGCCAAACCGGATAGTCCCTCCGCAAAAGAATAAATGGACACAAATCGGACATCAGGAATGGTAACATACATAAGCCAGTAAGTGAACACTTCCATCTCCCTGGTCATTCTATTACGGATTTAAAAGTCACTATCATTGAACAAAAAAACTTCAGAAACAGACTTCAAAGAGAAACAGCAGAACTAAAATTCATTTGCAAATTCAACACCATTAATCTGGGCTTGAATAGGGACTGGGAGTGGCTGGCTCATGACAGAAGCAGCTTTTCCTCTTCTGGAATTGACACCTCCTCATCTATTATTGGGAGTGGACTACATCCGCCCTGATTGAATTGGCCCTGTCAACACTGGTTCTCCACTTGTGAAGTAACTCCCTGCTCTCCATGTGTCAGTATATAATGCCTGCTTCTGTAACTTTCACTCTATGCATGCGAAGAAGTGAGGTTTTTACCCACGAAAAGTTATGCCCAAATAAATCTGTTAGTCTTTAAGGTGCCACCAGACTCCTTGTTGTTTTTGTAGATACAGACTAACATGGCTACC
>NW_027054818.1:0-10000 GCF_011386835.1 Chrysemys picta bellii | reverse complement strand
CAGACTGGGTCAGACCAAAGGTCCATCTAGCCCAGTATCCTGTCTTCTGACAGTGGCCAATGCCAGGTGCCCCAGAGCGAATGAACAGACAGGTAATCATGTAGTGATCAATCCCCTGTCACCCATTCCCAGCTTCTGGCAAACAGAGGCTCGGGACACCAAAAAGTTGATAAGCGTCTGTTGTACGTACCATAGCAGGACAAAGAGGTCTTCTGTGTCGGTCACAGTTCCCTAGTCGAATGCAGAACCTGACACAAGATTTCCAAGCTTCTGCAGCCATTTGTAATGTCTCCTGAGGATGCACCCTGTGGTCCTGTCAGATGTCAAAGGCACTTCCTGAAAAGCTGAAACAAAGAGGAAACGGGTTGAAAGCCCCATGGTGCTGATGTGACTGGTGCCTAGGAAATCTCCCCTTCAGATGGCCGTTGCCACATGCTATTAACTACCCAAGAGTCTGGGGGCACAGAAACAACAACTCTGCTACTCCCAAAATAGCCCTGGACAGAGAGGAGACCCCATTCTGTGCGTAACTTCCCCCTCCCCCAGGATACACACGTCCACACACATGTCCACACACTAAAACACAGGCAGGTGGGGGCGATTGTTCCTGGGACGTAACAAAAAAGTGTCAACAGCAGAGGTGTTAAATCATCAAACATTTATGCACAGATCCGCAAAGGAATTTAGACTGAAATCCTTTGTGGCCCTGTGCCTTCATTCCTTAAGAGGTCACAGGGAAAGATGTTTCCCATGTGCACTCAGGGGATTTCCTATGAGCTGATAACCAACCTCTGAGTGGTTCCCTGGCCTGCAATCACTCCATTACAGAGAGGGCAGGTGATGAATTTTTCCCTACAGAGGGTAATTGTCATCATCATCATCATGCTTAATAATAACAACAGCCCTTTTCAATTCTGTCCGGCCTTCCTTTAGAGACTTTCTGACCTTTCTGAAGACAGTCTCCCCACACAGCTCTAAGGCTACCTCTATCCTAGGAGCTAGGGATGGTTATCCCCTGCTCCCGTACACATCTTGTGGGACCTCGATGAAAGCTCGTGTGACCATCCTTCTTCTTTAAACGCTGTCCTTAGCCAGAGAGGGACACATTCAAACCTGTGTTCAGGCCTTGTGCTGCACCCCTGTACTTCCCACAGAGGCACAAACACACAGAGCTATTTCCTTACCTTCATACAGGCGGGAGATGCCATCTTCAGTCACGGTTTCAGACAACAAGTCGCAGTAATGGCGGATAGTATTTCCTAGACATACAATGGATCTCATTACTTTTCAAATCCTTCGCTGAAAACTGCTAAAGGTGCAGCCATTCCCCCAAGACAGCCCTTGGGAAATTCAATACATTCCTTCCATCTGCTCACAAAGCACATCAAAGCATCTGATGCACAGAAGTTACTGAGAGGCTGATTTCCAAAGGAGATTGAATTCACATCATGCGGGTTTCCACTAGGCGCAGCCAAAGAGTTGTTGTGGGCAGGGGAAGTTGGTGCAATCAATACAGCTAAATTGCTCCCTTAATCTTGGAATACATGTTAATTCTGTCTCTCTCTCTCTCACACACACACACACCAGAAGTCTAGAAAAGGGCTTTGAAGGAAGCAGTTCAAAAAAGATCAAGTGAATTTCTCTGCTTACCAATGAACAGGGCTGCAGAATGCCTTATTGTTGTCTGTGAGCTTTCCAGGTACTCTAAGGCCTGGAACAGGAATTTGGGGATGTGGCTCTCGTTGTTCTGCATCTAGGAGGGAAGAAGGAAGAAATGCGCAATATACAAATGACATGTTCTTCCCACAGCGAAGGGGCCAGGAAAGCCAAAGCACACAGCCAGGGCAAAGCAACAGCCAGTATGAGCCCATACACCATAGCAGCACCTCTCTGGAGTTACTAGTGTGTTCTCCAGAACCTCAGCTTTCATTTTAAAAGACACAAGTTTGGAGGTCTGACAGTTGTGGAGAAAAATTTCAAAAATGTGAAGGGATTGTAACTCATGCAGAAATGAACCAGCAGAGAGCCTGGAATAGAGTTCTGCCGCCCGACCGAAGCGGTGTGGGGTTAGAAAGGTCTCCCTCAAGTCACCATTCACCACTCTCAAGGCACAAGGAATCCACCTACCAAGCACTTCCAGACACACTTCAGGAGCTGTGAGGAGCCATCCCAGGCCATGCTGCGGAACAGCCTCTTCAAATGAGCCCACCTGAGAAACACTGCGCAGCGGAAGAGCGTCAGTTTACATCTCTGCAAGAGAAGGTGAGACCAAGAGGGTTCTCACTGAGAGAGGGATTGTCTGGGGGACATCGAACCTTCCTCTGTCCCTTTTCTCTCGCTTTTCCTGCTAGTGGAGATTCCTGTTATTTGTTCTACACAGGACTGTGCTCAGGAGAGGGAACTGAGACTTGGCTGGAGACAGCCAGAGCCGTCCTGTCTTTGGATGGTTTGGGGCAGTTGCCCAGGGCCCTCTGCTTTGGGGGGCCCCGCACTTCAGGGGGACGCAGGACCTGGGCTGTGCTGGGGCCAGCAGCAGTAGTCCCGGCCCGACTAAGTTATACCCCACCTCGCCAGCACCCAACGTCGCTCGGGAGAGGAGAGGGCAGGGGCTTGGGAGGAGGGGAGAAATAGGGGTGGGATGGGGGAGGAGCAGGGGTGGGAAAAGGTGGAGTGGGGGCTTGGGGGAAGGGGTGGAGTGGGGGTGGGAGGTGGACGGGGGGGGAGGGGGTTGTCCCAGGCCCAGTGCCCCCCTATGGGTGGCCCTGGAAAGAGTCATAAGAGATCTCCACAACTCAGTCCTTCTATGCAAAGAAACTGTATGAGAGCGTGAGTCAGCTTTGGAATCCCAAAGAGTCGGACCAAAGAGGCACACGGATCAGGCTTCCCTCCACATCCCAGTTGGCCCAACGAAAGAAGGCAACGTCCGGTGAATGTTGGGAAGCGAGGACCTGCTGGAGAAGGTCTCTCAGGAGTTCCAGGGAAGAAGGCAGGACAGCTGCACCCACTTTCCAGAAGGCTGTGGGCAGATACCAGCTCCCTGAACCGAAGGGCACTTACAGATTTATGCTCCCTTTTCTTTTGCTGCCTCTTGTTGGGAACCTTTGGATGCAGCAGCCCAAAGGCCTGAGGCCTGTCTTTGCAGTAGAGGGTCAGGACTCTTTCCCAGAAGAAGGCTTTTCTTCCAAATTGTGCTATGTGCTGTGGGGATGGATGAGGCCCTAGACTCCAGCATGGAGTGAAGCAGGGAGGAGAAGACTCTGCTTGGGCAAGAGGCTCTGGCCATTAATGGAGTGGGGGCCCCAGGGGATTCTGGCTCTTTGCTTATAAGGAAATAAGGACGGTGGCACTTACCAGTGTCACACGCTCCTCCTGGTCTTCGAGATGCAGCAGCAGCGGGAGCAAGCAGTTGATCATTTCCTGCTGCACCATGCCTTTGTCCGGGTCCTTCACCCTGCTCACCACCTTGCCAAGCAGTAAAATGGCAGCGGAGCGCACACTGCCCCTCTCCTGGCAATGACACACAGGGAGTGGGGAAGCCCGGTTAAAGCCAGGCAGTATCAGAGCATAACGCGACAGAGTCATAATCCGCCCGCTGCTCTGGTTCCCCCTGTGTTAACTGACTTGGCTGGCGGGAGCAGTGAGGCCACCAGGCTAGCGCCATAGACAACTTGTGCAGAACAGGGCCTGAGACACTGTGCAGGGCAGTGCAGCCCCTTGGTGTCCCAGACGCAATTTCTGTCTGGAGAGCACCGAACCCTAGACCCCTAGAAGATTAGGGGAGGGGGTGGGAAGGCTGCTGGAGACTGGTCTGGGGCAGGGGAGAAACAGCTGCTGGAGCCTTGCAGGGATGTGCTGCTACAAAACACAGCAGTTCTTTTGCTCTTCAGTTCCCCTGAGAGCCGGGCCATTCCCGACCCACCTCTTTCCTGCTGGGAATCTCCACCTCTTTGGGGCCTGGTGTTCTCCAGACAGCTGGTCATCTGCCCAGTGCCAGCCCCTCTTCCCCAGGCCAGGCTGCAGCAGGGGCTGGGAGCAGGGCGCTGAGGCTGAGGTTTGCAGAGAAGAGCTCTGACAGGGAGGTGGCGGAGCAGGAGATTCCCCACCCATGGCGGGGGCACTCCTAGGAGGCTCCATGGCAGGGCTGAGGGGCGGGAGGCAAGGGGATGGGGAGAGAGACACAAGGGCATCAGAGGCAGGTGGAGGGGGGGGGAAATGGGCTTCTCCTGTGGTTCCAAGCCTACGTCATCAATGAAGGGGCGAAGGCTGACTGCAATGTCCTGGGAGATGGAGCCAAGCCCCTCCCCGTCGAGGAGGTAGATGATGTCTCCAGCTTTATGCATGGCCTCCATGACACACACTCCATCCCTGTCACCGAACGTGTCCATGATCGCTGGCAGCTGGGCCCGTAACAATTGCACCTGCAGGAATGAAGAAGGCAGCTCATTACTATCCTGGGTGACAGCCTGGAGCACATGCTGGACCATCCCACTCCCACCTATGAGAAACCACGGCTGGCACAGCCCCCCAACGGGGCAGAAAGTCATTCTCCTCTCACTCAGTGCCAACTGCTCACTGTAACCTTTGTCTTTGCTCACCCCGCCTCCCCCATTGCATCACATCTGCAATCAGGGGTCAGCTCACGGGAGCAGGGACCATGTCATGCCTTGATTCGCTCAGTAAAGCACCTCCAACATTTGAGTGCCGTGCGTTAAACAACAAGGCTTGTGTGGGGATCTCGCTCTCATTTCTGAGCTATTCGATAGACATCAGCTTCCTCGGTCCCCGGGCAATCCACTCCTCTCACCTTTGCTGGCTGGAGCACAACACTGCCAAGGCCTCGCAGACTGAGCCTACGTATGATGGGATTTTTGTCCTGGGTCCATTCCATGAGCTGCGCCTTGAGCTCTGATTTTGTCACTATCGTCTCAATGGAAGGACTCTGGAGCAACTGGAAAGAGCCAAATCAACATCCGGTTGAGGAGCAGAGGTCTTCCTGTGGGGTCTGTTCCCTGGACAGTCATCTTTACCAAATGGCCACTTACTCCCGTACAAAGTCTCTGGTGTGTAGGGAGCCAGTTGCTGCTCTTTCAGTTGGTTCATTCCCAGAAGTTAGACTAATGTATAAGTCACAAATAAACCCGCAGGGAAAGGGGAATCTCCAGGCCCCATTGAGTGCCATGGAACAACCCCTGGGGCAGAAGAAAAGCAGACCCCAAGAAAAGGTGAGGAGAGAAGCATGGCCTTGGGGCAGTGGTGAAACATCTCCTCTTGTCACATGATCCCATCTAGGCACATCCAGCCAGGGGCGATCTCACCCTGTCTCTCCCTCCCTCTCTCTGCCGTGCCCCACAGCCATCCATGTGTGGAGAGGAGCTAGCTGGCTGTAGGCTGCTGAGCTCCTGACAATGTGCCCCAGAGCTTACTGGCCTGAGCTGCTCTGCAGAAAGCCCACTTGTGCCTGTCAATTAATGAATCTCACCTCAGTGCAGAAAGTCATGGCGATATGTCTCTGCTCATCCTCCTTCTGACTCTGGACAATGGTGACGGCCTCTCTGAAAACTGCAGGGAGCTGAGGGTTCTCAAACTCGATCATGGCTCTGGAACATGGAACAGAAAGTCCCTTGTGGTTATCAAGGGGGAGAGAGAGTTCCTCACTAGTTGCTGGGCTGAGATGGCAGCTGGAACAGAGGAATATTTCACACGGAAATCCCATTGCCAAGAGAGACCCAATGAAGAGGAAACTTTGGGCTCCTACCTTGCAATTAGGCCAACACCCTGCGAGTAGTAATATCGGGAGGATATCATGTCCCAACCCTGCTGTAACTGGATGCCGGCAAATTCCTTCCAGTATCCGGGCATGGAAAAAAGAGTCTTCACAGCCTCCACTGACGTGCTAAAGACAAAAAAATCCCAGTGTCACGCAATGAGATCACCCCCAAGCATGGCAAATCTGCACAAGCCCTGGGACACACAGCATGGTCAGCAGTAGCTAGCGACCCCGAGGATAGATCCAGTGTGATATCATGGTGCTTCCCTTCCCAAGGGGCCCTGTCTACACTGCAGATTCATTGAGTTTGTAACCAGTTACTGACACTAGCTTCTTAAGATGGTTGGTGTCATCACTCAATACGGTTGAATACTTGATTCTTTACTGTGGCAGGTAACAGGACACAAGCGGGCATGTGCGGCCAGATCCTTAGTTGGTGTAAGTGAGCAAAGCTGTGTCAGTTTACAGCACCTGAGGTGGCCTCTGGCGCTCTGTGTTTCCACTGACGCTTTGGCAGGTGGCACATGGGGATGGATGCACAAACATGACTGCTGCCTGACTGTGTAGTGAAAGCAGCTGGCCTGTGGACGGAGTCAGATGAGCGAGTGTGACTCACAAGAACACACGGCTCTCAACCCTTTCCCCTCAAGAGAGACCTGCACCGAACTGAGCCTGGGCGAACTACAGCACCCGAACAAATGATGGCCATGAACAGAGCACACGTGTTTAGCAGAACAAATCTGTTCTTCCTTTTCCTTTCAGTCATTACCTTAGGGGGCTGAGGCAGCTGGACCCCTCCTCGGGGCTGGATGTCTCGCTGGCCCTGTAGGTCCCTGGCAAGCGCAGCTCCATCACATACTGCACTTGCCTGACGCAGAGGATGAGCATCTGGGGATACATTTCCAGGATGGCTTCTCGGTATCCCCACAGGAAAAGGACCTCGTAAATGGTCCTCATTGCCTGGAGGGGGGAAAGAATTTCAGTCAACTATCCCAATCTGCCACCTGCCACCTCCACAGGGTATTAGAAAAGAGGATTGGCTCCTGAGAGGGGAGGAGACATTTTGAGGCTCCTGAACCATCACCCATTCCTGGAACGAAAGCAGGATGGAGCCCTATGGAAAGATCAGAAGAGTCTGGATGACGTTATTCCCCGTTGTTTCTCTTAATGGTGCAGACCCTGTGCTTTGGCTTTCCAGCCATGACTGGACGGGCTGAAACCATCCTGAGGAGATCCGTTCGCATAGGCCCAGTGTTTCTGGCCCAGTCAAAAGTACTGGACATCTCATGATCCCATGCTGGGAAGCTCTCTAGTCACAGTTTACAGAGCCAAGAGACACCGAAACTGCAGCTGCTCACTAAAGGGCCATCTAGAGCAGAAGACAACTGAGCCAGGGGACCAGCAGATAAACCACTTCAGATCTGTAACTTTTACCTGGGGAAAACTTTCTTTACACGTCTTTGGTTTGCTAGGAGGTGGCCAGGACACACTAAGGCCTGGTCTGCACTACAGAGTTAGGTCAACGCAAGGCCGCTCACCCAGCATCACCCTAACTATGGAATTTCCTTCCCGTCGGCAGAACTGCCCCTCGGTTCCAAATTAATAACAATAATAATTAAAAATCTCTCCACGAGTGGCAGAGAGTCCAGGTTGATGCAGTTAGGTCGATGCAGTGTCAGTGTAGACACCGCGTCGCTTACGTCAACTGGCTTTCAGGAGCCTCCCCACCCTGACCGTACAATCAAGACGAGCGCTTCTGGCGAGGACGTGCACTGCCGACACAAGCAGCAAAGTGCAGACACACACAAGGGATGGAATTGCTGTGGCGGCTGTATGCCGAGGTAAGTTAGGTCGACTTCATTGTGTAGTGGAGCCATGGCCTGAAGCTAAGAAGGGGTGAAGCTCCCGCACACACACAGATGCACCATCCTCCCTGCGGTGGCGGGTTGGCAAAGTGACATCTCAAATCTCACTTACAGCCAGAGACACATTGCCGCTCTTCTCCTCCCGGCGTCTCTGCTGGAGCTTGTCCAGCAGCTGCTGCAGCACCTCCCTGGTGAGCTGTGGTTCTTCACCCAAGGCCTTCCACAGCTCAATGGCACATCTGCAAATTCAGAAACAGAAGTCTGACCTTCCCTGCTTGGCCACCTCTTGCCCTCCCCAGGGAGAGACTTGGCGTGTAGGCAGGAAAGGCATCTCTCAGAGGACACACCGATTGGTGCAGAGAGGCTGAGGCAGGGCAAGTCCCTTCAGAGAACGTTGTATTTATTCCTTTCCCCTAATGGGCTATTGTTCCTGAAGCTACAACCGCTGTTTCCAAGACAGTGACCATGTACTGACCACAGAGTGACCACCAAACTGTGACCCCCAGACTGTGCAAAATTCTGCTCTGTTATGCTAGGGTCAGTCCCGAGGAACTTGCCTGACCTCACTGGAGTTACTCTGGCTATTTGGGGGTGTAACTGAGACCCAGCGTTTGGCCAAGTGTCTCTTAACAGCTCAATCCTACTGCAGTGTGGTGGGCAGGGTCAGACACTGAATCAGAACATGCCCTGATAGGAGAGGACTCAGGAGTTTGGAAGGGGAGATTGTACTGCCCAGTGGGACAGAGATGGAAGGAAACTAGTACTGAAATCCCCCTCCTCTCTTCTCTCCATTCTTGCTGATCTAAGCACTGCTGGTCCTCGCAGGCATCTGCAGAGGAAGACTGCAGATGGATCCAAAAGACTCCAGTCATTGGACTTCCAAGTTTGGTGAGGAAGGTCGGACATGGTGGTCAAGCCCTGGGGACATTGAGAATTAGGTTGGACAAATCAAGAGTAAATGGCCTGGATTTGAGATCTTCAGGAAGCTTGGCTGAAATTCTGTGCCAACGCTGCCGAGTTTCTATAGCTTCTGAGCACAGACCCTGGAAAGCACTGTGGCTGTTTCAAGGAATTCAAACCTGAAAGGTTTACAAATCAAACATTCAAATCAATATGAAAACCAGCACTGTATTCCTCTGGTAACTGCATTGGGTAAGAAAGTCAATTTCTTTTGTGCTGCTCTTCAATTTGCTCTCCCATGTGACACAGATTTGTCTGTGGTCAGTGCAGAACTGCACTGCAGAGGATGCCGAGGAAAGCTGGCGTTTTGACCTCTGGCTAGGGTCCAGTTGGGTTTCACGGCCCCTAGGCACATGGGGATTGTGTTATAAACACCTCAGCTGGATGACTCTGCAAAGTGATCGGCAATAACCAGCAGGACTCAGATGAAAAGAGGCACTCACCCCGCTCAGAGCCATTATTCCCGGCTGTCTGCAGACTCAGGCAGGCTGCACTGCATTTACGCTCAGGTCATGTGTGGATGATTTTTTTTTGTTGTTGCAACAATAAGGGCTGGAAATTTGTGTCTTAAGAGATTTATCTCTGCTGTACAGCTCCATAAGGATGAGTGCATTTTCTCAGCACTTCCTCAGCCATGGAATAACTAGGGATCTGACTACAGGTAACAATCCTGCACTGGTCCCCAGGGGACAGACAGATGGGCCTCATGGGCCTTTTCCATCTCTGCCCTCTCTGACGCAATAGGGAGCAGCCAGACCTCATGACCCAGGGATGTGGAGTGAGCCCCAAAGTCATTTATTGGCCCTGTACTGGATCAGAGAGCAAGTGGAGTGACCCATCGAAATCAGGACAATGCTGGAATTCTCCAGAAAACTGGCACGTCTCCATCCCGGGGAGTGCAGGAGGAGGGGTTGGCTCCTCAGTGGCTGTGCCTGGGTATGTCCTCTTAGTGAGAATGGACAGCTCTCTGCACCGCAGGAAACTCCCTCCAACTGTGTGAGCCTGACAGACCCTTCCCGGACGGTGGCCTGTCAGTAGGAGCAGGAAGAGAAATAATGGCCCGAGGTGATAACAGAGCAGCTCCCTACCTGTCCGATGACAGCGTGTGCGCCACACAGCTCAGAACCACATCCTGGGGGTGGGAGCGAGCCAGCAAGGCCGTGGCCCTCAGCGCTGCTTTTCTGGCTCTGGGATCACAGACGTCGTCTAGCCACATTAAGATCCTTCCAACAACGTCTCCAACCTGAAAGAAAGCCAGAAAGTTGAGGGATGGATTTATCAATGAGTGACCTCCTCCCAGGTAACCCCATCTGGCAGCCCTGCAAACTGCCTCTCACCTCACTTTCCCATCTCTACTCCTCCATAATCTCAAGAAAGAGGCTTTGACAAGTACAGGAACCCCAGTCTT
>NW_027054817.1:5000-10000 GCF_011386835.1 Chrysemys picta bellii | reverse complement strand
GGGGGCGGGGCCTGGCTGATTAAGGGGCCCAGAAAAGCGGCCGCCCAGCGAGGCATCGGTACAGCTGCGAGCAGCGGCGGCAAACAGGGGAGTTTGAGAGGGAGTTCTCATTGGAGGAGAAGGTACCTGTATTTGCATCTGTCTTTGTGTGTGTTTGTGTGTTTGTTTGTAGGGGCCGGCAGGGCCTGGGGGCTGGACGACGCCGAGCCCTGAGTAGGGGGCGGGGCCTGGCTGATTAAGGGGCCCATAAAAGCGGTTGCCCAGCCAGACAGCGGTACAACTGCGAGCAGCGGCGGCCAACAGGGGAGTTTGAGAGGGAGTTCTCATTGGAGGAGAAGGTACCTGTATTTGCATCTGTCCTTGTGTGTGTGTGTGTTTGTTTTTAGGGGCCGGCAGGGGCTGGGGGCTGGGACGACGCCGAGCCCTGAGTAGGGGGCGGGGCCTGGTTGATTAAGGGGCCCAGAAAAGCGGCCGCACAGCCAGGCAGCGGTACAGCTGCGAGCAGCGGCGGCAAACAGGGGAGTTTGAGAGTGAGTTCTCATTGGAGGAGAAGGTACCAGTATTTGCATCTGTCCTTGTGTGTGTTTGTGTGTTTGTTTGTAGGGGCCGGCAGGGGCTGGGGGCTGGGACGACGCCGAGCCCTGAGTAGGGGGTGGGGCCTGGCTGATTAAGGGGCCCAGAAAAGCGGCCGCCCAGCCAGCCAGCGGTACAGCTGCGAGCAGCGGCGGCAAACAGGGGAGTTTGAGAGGGAGTTCTCATTGGAGGAGAAGGTACCTGTATTTGCATCTGTCCTTGTGTGTGTGTGTGTGTGTGTGTGTGTTTGTTTGTAGGGGCCGGCACGGGCTGGGGGCTGGGACGACGCCGAGCCCTGAGTAGGGGGCGGGGCCTGGCTGATTAAAAGGCAAATAAAAGCGGTTGCCCAGCCAGACAGCGGTACAGCTGCGAGCAGCGGTGGCAAACAGGGGAGTTTGAGAGGGAGTTCTCATTGGAGGAGAAGGTACCTGTATTTGCATCTGTCCTTGTGTGTGTGTGTGTGTGTGTGTTTGTTTGTAGGGGCCGGCAGGGGCTGGGGGCTGGGACGACGCCGAGCCCTGAGTAGGGGGCGGGGCCTGGCTGATTAAGGGGCCCGGAAAAGCGGCCGCCCAGCCAGGCAGCGGTACAGCTGCGAGCAGCGGCGGCAAACAGGGGAGTTTGAGAGGGAGTTCTCATTGGAGGAGAAGGTACCTGTATTTGCATCTGTCCTTGTGTGTGTGTGTGTGTGTTTGTTTGTAGGGGCCGGCAGGGGCTGGGGGCTGGGACGACGCCGAGCCCTGAGTAGGGGGCGGGGCCTGGCTGATTAAGGGGCCCAGAAATGCGGCCGCCCAGCCAGGCAGCGGTACAGCTGCGAGCAGCGGCGGCAAACAGGGGAGTTTGAGAGGGAGTTCTCATTGGAGGAGAAGGTACCTGTATTTGCATCTGTCCTTGTGTGTGTGTGTGTATGTTTGTAGGGGCCGGCAGGGGATGGGGGCTGGGACGACGCCGAGCCCTGAGTAGGGGGCGGGGCCTGGCTGATTAAGGGGCCCATAAAAGCGGCCGCCCAGCCAGGCAGCGGTACTGCTGCGAGCAGCGGCGGCAAACAGGGGAGTTTGAGAGGGAGTTCTCATTGGAGGAGAAGGTACCTGTATTTGCATCTGTCCTTGTGTGTGTGTGTGTGTGTGTTTGTTTGTAGGGGCCGGCAGGGGCTGGGGGCTGGGACGACGCCGAGCCCTGAGTAGGGGGCGGGGCCTGGCTGATTAAGGGGCCCATAAAAGCGGCCGCCCAGCCAGGCAGCGGTACTGCTGCGAGCAGCGGCGGCAAACAGGGGAGTTTGAGAGGGAGTTCTCATTGGAGGAGAAGGTACCTGTATTTGCATCTGTCCTTGTGTGTGTGTGTGTGTGTGTTTGTTTGTAGGGGCCGGCAGGGGCTGGGGGCTGGGACGACGCCGAGCCCTGAGTAGGGGGCGGGGCCTGGCTGATTAAGGGGCCCATAAAGCAGCGGTACAGCTGCGAGCAGCGGCGGAAAACAGGGCAGTTTGAGAGGGAGTTCTCATTGGAGGAGAAGGTACCTGTATTTGCATCTGTCCTTGTGTGTGTGTGTGTGTGTGTTTGTTTGTAGGGGCCGGCAGGGGCTGGGGGGCTGGGACGACGCCGAGCCCTGAGTAGGGGGCGGGGCCTGGCTGATTAAGGGGCCCATAAAAGCGTCCGCCCAGCCAGGCAGCAGTACAGCTGCGAGCAGCGGTGGCAAACAGGGGAGTTTGAGAGGGAGTTCTCATTGGAGGAGAAGGTACCTGTATTTGCATCTGTCCTTGTGTGTGTTTGTTTGTAGGGGCCGGGAGGGGCTGGGGGCTGGGACGACGCCGAGCCCTGAGTAGGGGGCGGGGCCTGGCTGATTAAGGGGCCCATAAAAGCGGTTGCCCAGCCAGACAGCGGTACAGCTGCGAGCAGCGGCGGTCAACAGGGGAGTTTGAGAGGGAGTTCTCATTGGAGGAGAAGGTACCTGTATTTGCATCTGTCCTTGTGTGTGTGTTTGTTTGTAGGGGCCGGCAGGGGCTGGGGGCTGGGACGACGCCGAGCCCTGAGTAGGGGGCGGGGCCTGGCTGATTAAGGGGCCCATAAAAGCGGCCGCCCAGCCAGGCAGCGGTACAGCTGCGAGCAGCGGCGGCAAACAGGGGAGTTTGAGAGGGAGTTCTCATTGGAGGAGAAGGTACCTCTATTTGCATCTGTCCTTGTGTGTGTGTGTGTGTTTGTTTGTAGGGGCCGGCAGGGGCTGGGACGACGCCGAGCCCTGAGTAGGGGGCGGGGCCTGGCTGATTAAGGGGCCCATAAAAACGGCCGCCCAGCCAGGCATTGGTACAGCTGCGAGCAGCGGCGGCAAACAGGGGAGTTTGAGAGGGAGTTCTCATTGGAGGAGAAGGTACCTGTATTTGCATCTGTCCTTGTGTGTGTGTGTGTGTGTGTGTGTGTGTGTGTGTGTGTGTGTGTTTGTTTGTAGGGGCCGGCAGGGGCTGGGGGCTGGGACGACGCCGAGCCCTGAGTAGGGGGCGGGGCCTGGCTGATTAAGGGGCCCAGAAAAGCGGCCGCCCAGCCAGGCAGCGGTACAGCTGCGAGCAGCGGCGGCAAACAGGGGAGTTTGAGAGGGAGTTCTCATTGGAGGAGAAGGTACCTGTATTTGCATCTGTCCTTGTGTGTGTGTGTGTGTGTGTTTGTTTGTAGGGGGCCGGCAGGGGCTG
The DNA here is from genome assembly GCF_011386835.1 of Chrysemys picta bellii. Lineage (NCBI taxonomy): Eukaryota > Metazoa > Chordata > Testudines > Emydidae > Chrysemys > Chrysemys picta. The sequence continues at coordinate 6,753 of NW_027054817.1, read as the reverse complement.
GGGGCTGGGACGACGCCGAGCCCTGAGTAGGGGGCGGGGCCTGGCTGATTAAGGGGCCCATAAAAGCGGTTGCCCAGCCAGGCAGCGGTACATCTGCGAGCAGCGGGGGCAAACAGGGGAGTTTGAGAGGGAGTTCTCATTGGAGGAGAAGGTACCTGTATTTGCATCTGTCCTTGTGTGTGTGTGTGTGTGTGTGTGTGTGTTTGTTTGTAGGGGCCGGCAGGGGCTGGGGGCTGGGACGACGGCGAGCCCTGAGTAGGGGGCGGGGCCTGGCTGATTAAGGGGCCGAGAAAAGCGGCCGCCCAGCCAGGCAGCCGTACAGCTGCGAGCAGCGGCGGCAAACAGGGGAGCTTGAGAGGGAGTTCTCATTGGAGGAGAAGGTACCTGTATTTGCATCTGTCCGTCCGTGTGTGTGTGTGTTTGTTTGTAGGGGCCGGCAGGGGCTGCGGGCTGGGACGACGCCGAGCCCTGAGTAGGGGGCGGGGACTGGCTGATTAAGGGGCCCATAAAAGCGGCCGCCCAGCCAGGCAGCGGTACAGCTGCGAGCAGCGGCGGCAAACAGGGGAGTTTGAGAGGGAGTTCTCATTGGAGGAGAAGGTACCTGTATTTGCATCTGTCCTTGTGTGTGTGTGTGTGTGTGTGTGTATGTATGTTTGTAGGGGACGGCAGGGGCTGGGGGCTGGGACGACGCCGAGCCCTGAGTAGGGGGCGGCGTCTCGCTGATTAAGGGGCCCATAAAAGCGGCGGCCCAGCCAGGGAGCGGTACAGCTGCGAGCAGCGGCGGCAAACAGGGGAGTTTGAGAGGGAGTTCTCATTGGAGGAGAAGGTACCTGTATTTGCATCTGTCCTTGTGTGTGTGTGTGTGTGTGTTTGTAGGGGCCGGCAGGGGCTGGGGGCTGGGACGACGCCGAGCCCTGAGTAGGGGGCGGGGTCTGGCTGATTAAGGGGCCCATAAAAGCGGCCGCCCGGCCAGGAAGCGGTACAGCTGCGAGAAGCGGCGGCAAACAGGGGGGTTTGAGAGGGAGTTCTCATTGGAGGAGAAGGTACCTGTATTTGCATCTGTCCTTGTGTGTGTGTTTGTGTGTGTGTGTGTTTGTAGGGGCCGGCAGGGGCTGGGGGCTGGGACGACGCCGAGCCCTGAGTAGGGGGCGGGCCTGGCTGATTAAGGGGCTCATAAAAGCGGCCTCCCGGCCAGGCAGCGGTACAGCTGCGAGCAGCGGCGGCAAACAGGGGAGTTTGAGAGGGAGTTCTCATTGGAGGAGAAGGTACCTGTATTTGAATCTGTCCTTGTGTGTTTGTTTGTAGGTGCCGGCAGGGGCTGGGGGCTGGGACGACGCCGACACCTGAGTAGGGGGCGGGGCCTGGCTGATTAAGGGGCCCATAAAAGCGGGCGCCCAGCCAGGCATCGGTACAGCTGCGAGCAGCGGCGGCAAACAGGGGAGTTTGAGAGGGAGTTCTCATTGGAGGAGGTGGTACCTGTATTTGCATCTGTCTTTGTGTGTGTTTGTGTGTTTGTTTGTAGGGGCCGGCAGGGGCTGGGGGCTGGGACGACGCCGAGCCCTGAGTAGGGGGCGGGGCCTGGCTGATTAAGGGGCCCATAAAAGCGGTTGCCTAGCCAGGCAGCGGTACAGCTGCGAGCAGTGGCGGCAAACAGGGGAGTTTGAGACTGAGTTCTCATTGGAGGAGAAGGTACCTGTATTTGCATCTGTCCTTGTGTGTGTTTGTGTGTTTGTTCTTAGGGGCCGGCAGGGGC
>NW_027054816.1:0-10000 GCF_011386835.1 Chrysemys picta bellii | reverse complement strand
CCAGCCCCTGCCGGCCCCTACAAACAAACAAACACACACACACAAGGACAGATGCAAATACAGGTACCTTCTCCTCCAATGAGAACTCCCTCTCAAACTCCCCTGTTTGCCGCCGCTGCTCGCAGCTGTACCGCCCGCTGGCTGGGCGGCCGCTTTTATGGGCCCCTTAATCAGCCAGGCCCCGCCCCCTACTCAGGGCTCAGCGTCGTCCCAGCCCCCAGCCCCTGCCGGCCCCTACAAACAAACACACACACACACACACACACACACACACAAGGACAGATGCAAATACAGGTACCTTCTCCTCCAATGAGAACTCCCTCTCAAGCTCCCCTGTTTGCCGCCGCTGCTCGCAGCTGTACCGCTCCCTGGCTGGGCGGCCGCTTTTATGGGCCCCTTAATCAGCCAGGCCCCGCCCCCTACTCAGGGCTCAGCGTCGTCCCAGCCCCCAGCCCCTGCCGGCCCCTACAAACAAACACACACACACACACACACACAAGGACAGATGCAAATACAGGTACCTTCTCCTCCAATGAGAACTCCCTCTCAAACTCCCCTGTTTGCCGTCGCTGCTCGCAGCTCTACCGCTGCCTGGCTGGGCGGCCGCTTTTATGGGCCCCTTAATCAGCAAGGCCCCGCCCCCTACTCAGGGCTCGGCGTCGTCCCAGCCTCCAGCCCCTGCCGGCCCCTACAAACAAACACACACACACAAACACACACACACACACACACACAAGAACAGATGCAAATACAGGTACCTTCTCCTCCAATGAGAACTCCCTCTCAAACTCCCCTGTTTGCCCCCGCTGCTCGCAGCTGTACCGCTGCCTGGCTGGGCGGCCGCTTTTATGGGCCCCTTAATCAGCCAGGCCCCGCCCCCTACTCAGGGCTCGGCGTCGTCCCAGCCCCCAGCCCCTGCCCTCCCCTACAAACAAACACACACACACAAGGACAGATGCAAATACAGGTACCTTCTCCTCCAATGAGAACTCCCTCTCAAACTCCCCTGTTTGCCGCCGCTGCTCGCAGCTGTACCGCTGCCTGGCTGGGCGGCCGCTTTTCTGGGCCCCTTAATCAGCCAGGCCCCGCCCCCTACTCAGGGCTCGGCGTCGTCCCAGCCTCCAGCCCCTGCCGGCCCCTACAAACAAACACACACACACACACACACACACACACACACAAGGACAGATGCAAATACAGGTACCTTCTCCTCCAATGAGAACTCCCTCTCAAACTCCCCTGTTTGCCACCGCTGCTCGCAGCTGTACCGCTGCCTGGCTGGGCGGCCGCTTTTATGGGCCCCTTAATCAGCCAGGCCCCGCCCCCTACTCAGGGCTCGGCGTCGTCCCAGCCTCCAGCCCCTGCCGGCCCCTACAAACAAACAAACACACACACACACACACACACACACACACACACACACACACAAGGACAGATGCAAATACAGGTACCTTCTCCTCCAATGAGAACTCCCTCTCAAACTCCCCTGTTTGCCACCGCTGCTCGCAGCTGTACCGCTGCCTGGCTGGGCGGAAGCTTTTATGGGCCCCTTAATCAGCCAGGCCCCGCCCCCTACTCAGGGCTCGGCGTCGTCCCAGCCCCCAGCCCCTGCCGGCCCCTACAAACAAACAAACACACACACACACACACACACACACAAGGACAGATGCAAATACAGGTACCTTCTCCTCCAATGAGAACTCCCTCTCAAACTCCCCTGTTTGCCGCCGCTGCTCGCAGCTGTACCGCTCCCTGGCTGGGAGGCCGCTTTTATGGGCCCCTTAATCAGCCAGGCCCTGCCACCTACTCAGGGCTCGGCGTCGTCCCAGCCCCCAGCCCCTGCCAGCCCCTACAAACAAACACACACACACACACACACACAAGGACAGATGCAAATACAGGTACCTTCTCCTCCAATGAGAACTCCCTCTCAAGCTCCCCTGTTTGCCGCCGCTGCTTGCAGCTGTACCGCTCCCTGGCTGGGCGGCCGCTTTTATGGGCCCCTTAATCAGCCAGGCCCCGCCCCCTACTCAGGGCTCGGCGTCGTCCCAGCCCCCAGCCCCTGCCGGCCCCTACAAACAAACACACACACACACACACAAGGACAGATGCAAATACAGGTACCTTCTCCTCCAATGAGAACTCCCTCTCAAACTCCCCTGTTTGCCGCCGCTGCTCGCAGCTGTACCGCTGCCTGGCTGGGCGGCCGCTTTTATGGGCCCCTTAATCAGCCAGGTCCCGCCTCCTACTCAGGGCTCGGCGTCGTCCCAGCCCCCAGCCCCTGCCGGCCCCTACAAACAAACAAACACACACAAACAAGGACAGATGCAAATACAGGTACCTTCTCCTCCAATGAGAACTCCCTCTCAAACTCCCCTGTTTCCCACCGCTGCTCACAGCTGTACCGCTGCCTGGCTGGGCGGAAGCTTTTATGGGCCCCTTAATCAGCCAGGCCCCGCCCCCTATTCAGGGCTCGGCGTCGTCCCAGCCCCCAGCCCCTGCCGGCCCCTACAAACAAACAAACACACACACACAAGGACAGATGCAAATACAGGTACCTTCTCCTCCAATGAGAACTCCCTCTCAAACTCCCCTGTTTGCCGCCGCTGCTCGCAGCTGTACCGCCTGCTGGCTGGGCGGCCGCTTTTATGGGCCCCTTAATCAGCCATGCCCCGCCCCCTACTCAGGGCTCAGCGTCGTCCCAGCCCCCAGCCCCTGCCGGCCCCTACAAACAAACACACACACACACACACACACACACAAGGACAGATGCAAATACAGGTACCTTCTCCTCCAATGAGAACTCCCTCTCAAGCTCCCCTGTTTGCCGCCGCTGCTCGCAGCTGTACCGCTGCCTGGCTGGGCGGCCGCTTTTATGGGCCCCTTAATCAGCCAGGTCCCGCCTCCTACTCAGGGCTCGGCGTCGTCCCAGCCTCCAGCCCCTGCCGGCCCCTACAAACAAACAAACACACACAAACAAGGACAGATGCAAATACAGGTACCTTCTCCTCCAATGAGAACTCCCTCTCAAGCTCCCCTGTTTGCCGCCGCTGCTCGCAGCTGTACCGCTCCCTGGCTGGGCGGCCGCTTTTATGGGCCCCTTAATCAGCCAGGCCCCGCCCCCTACTCAGGGCTCCGCGTCGTCCCAGCCCCCAGCCCCTGCCGGCCCCTACAAACAAACACAAACACACACACACAAGGACAGATGCAAATACAGGTACCTTCTCCTCCAATGAGAACTCCCTCTCAAACTCCCCTGTTTGCCGCCGCTGCTCGCAGCTGTACCGCCCGCTGGCTGGGCGGCCGCTTTTATGGGCCCCTTAATCAGCCATGCCCCGCCCCCTACTCAGGGCTCAGCGTCGTCCCAGCCCCCAGCCCCTGCCGGCCCCTACAAACAAACACACACACACACACACACACACACACACACACAAGGACAGATGCAAATACAGGTACCTTCTCCTCCAATGAGAACTCCCTCTCAAGCTCCCGTTTGCCGCCGCTGCTCGCAGCTGTACCGCTCCCTGGCTGGGCGGCCGCTTTTATGGGCCCCTTAATCAGCCAGGCCCCGCCCCCTACTCAGGGCTCAGCGTCGTCCCAGCCCCCAGCCCCTGCCGGCCCCTACAAACAAACACACACACACACACACAAGGACAGATGCAAATACAGGTACCTTCTCCTCCAATGAGAACTCCCTCTCAAACTCCCCTGTTTGCCGCCGCTGCTCGCAGCTGTACCGCCCGCTGGCTGGGCGGCCGCTTTTATGGGCCCCTTAATCAGCCATGCCCCGCCCCCTACTCAGGGCTCAGCGTCGTCCCAGCCCCCAGCCCCTGCCGGCCCCTACAAACAAACACACACACACACACACACACACACACACAAGGACAGATGCAAATACAGGTACCTTCTCCTCCAATGAGAACTCCCTCTCAAGCTCCCGTTTGCCGCCGCTGCTCGCAGCTGTACCGCTCCCTGGCTGGGCGGCCGCTTTTATGGGCCCCTTAATCAGCCAGGCCCCGCCCCCTACTCAGGGCTCAGCGTCGTCCCAGCCTCCAGCCCCTGCCGGCCCCTACAAACAAACACACACACACAAACACACACACACACACACACAAGAACAGATGCAAATACAGGTACCTTCTCCTCCAATGAGAACTCCCTCTCAAACTCCCCTGTTTGCCCCCGCTGCTCGCAGCTGTACCGCTGCCTGGCTGGGCGGCCGCTTTTATGGGCCCCTTAATCAGCCAGGCCCCGCCCCCTACTCAGGGCTCGGCGTCGTCCCAGCCCCCAGCCCCTGCCCTCCCCTACAAACAAACACACACACACAAGGACAGATGCAAATACAGGTACCTTCTCCTCCAATGAGAACTCCCTCTCAAACTCCCCTGTTTGCCGCTGCTGCTCGCAGCTGTACCGCTGCCTGGCTGGGCGGCCGCTTTTATGGGCCCCTTAATCAGCCAGGCCCCGCCCCCTACTCAGGGCTCGGCGTCGTCCCAGCCTCCAGCCCCTGCCGGCCCCTACAAACAAACACACACACACACACACAAGGACAGATGCAAATACAGGTACCTTCTCCTCCAATGAGAACTCCCTCTCAAACTCCCCTGTTTGCCACCGCTGCTCGCAGCTGTACCGCTGCCTGGCTGGGCGGCCGCTTTTATGGGCCCCTTAATCAGCCAGGCCCCGCCCCCTACTCAGGGCTCGGCGTCGTCCCAGCCTCCAGCCCCTGCCGGCCCCTACAAACAAACAAACACACACACACACACACACACACACACAAGGACAGATACAAATACAGGTACCTTCTCCTCCAATGAGAACTCCCTCTCAAACTCCCCTGTTTGCCACCGCTGCTCGCAGCTGTACCGCTGCCTGGCTGGGCGGAAGCTTTTATGGGCCCCTTAATCAGCCAGGCCCCGCCCCCTACTCAGGGCTCGGCGTCGTCCCAGCCCCCAGCCCCTGCCGGCCCCTGCAAACAAACACACACACACACACACAAGGACAGATGCAAATACAGGTACCTTCTCCTCCAATGAGAACTCCCTCTCAAACTCCCCTGTTTGCCGCCGCTGCTCGCAGCTGTACCGCTCCCTGGCTGGGAGGCCGCTTTTATGGGCCCCTTAATCAGCCAGGCCCTGCCACCTACTCAGGGCTCGGCATCGTCCCAGCCCCCAGCCCCTGCCGGCCCCAACAAACAAACACACACACACACACACACACACACACACACACACACAAGGACAGATGCAAATACAGGTACCTTCTCCTCCAATGAGAACTCCCTCTCAAACTCCCCTGTTTGCCGCCGCTGCTCGCAGCTGTACCGCTCCCTGGCTGGGAGGCCGCTTTTATGGGCCCCTTAATCAGCCAGGCCCTGCCACCTACTCAGGGCTCGGCATCGTCCCAGCCCCCAGCCCCTGCCAGCTCCTACAAACAAACACACACACACACACACACACACACACACACACACACACAAGGACAGATGCAAATACAGGTACCTTCTCCTCCAATGAGAACTCCCTCTCAAGCTCCCCTGTTTGCCGCCGCTGCTTGCAGCTGTACCGCTCCCTGGCTGGGCGGCCGCTTTTATGGGCCCCTTAATCAGCCAGGCCCCGCCCCCTACTCAGGGCTCGGCGTCGTCCCAGCCCCCAGCCCCTGCCGGCCCCTACAAACAAACACACACACACACACACACAAGGACAGATGCAAATACAGGTACCTTCTCCTCCAATGAGAACTCCCAGTCAAACTCCCCTGTTTGCCGCCGCTGCTCGCAGCTGTACCGCCCGCTGGCTGGGCGGCCGCTTTTATGGGCCCCTTAATCAGCCATGCCCCGCCCCCTACTCAGGGCTCAGCGTCGTCCCAGCCCCCAGCCCCTGCCGGCCCCTACAAACAAACACACACACACACACACACACACACACACAAGGACAGATGCAAATACAGGTACCTTCTCCTCCAATGAGAACTCCCTCTCAAGCTCCCGTTTGCCGCCGCTGCTCGCAGCTGTACCGCTCCCTGGCTGGGCGGCCGCTTTTATGGGCCCCTTAATCAGCCAGGCCCCGCCCCCTACTCAGGGCTCAGCGTCGTCCCAGCCTCCAGCCCCTGCCGGCCCCTACAAACAAACACACACACACAAACACACACACACACACACACAAGAACAGATGCAAATACAGGTACCTTCTCCTCCAATGAGAACTCCCTCTCAAACTCCCCTGTTTGCCCCCGCTGCTCGCAGCTGTACCGCTGCCTGGCTGGGCGGCCGCTTTTATGGGCCCCTTAATCAGCCAGGCCCCGCCCCCTACTCAGGGCTCGGCGTCGTCCCAGCCCCCAGCCCCTGCCCTCCCCTACAAACAAACACACACACACAAGGACAGATGCAAATACAGGTACCTTCTCCTCCAATGAGAACTCCCTCTCAAACTCCCCTGTTTGCCGCTGCTGCTCGCAGCTGTACCGCTGCCTGGCTGGGCGGCCGCTTTTATGGGCCCCTTAATCAGCCAGGCCCCGCCCCCTACTCAGGGCTCGGCGTCGTCCCAGCCTCCAGCCCCTGCCGGCCCCTACAAACAAACACACACACACACACACAAGGACAGATGCAAATACAGGTACCTTCTCCTCCAATGAGAACTCCCTCTCAAACTCCCTGTTTGCCACCGCTGCTCGCAGCTGTACCGCTGCCTGGCTGGGCGGCCGCTTTTATGGGCCCCTTAATCAGCCAGGCCCCGCCCCCTACTCAGGGCTCGGCGTCGTCCCAGCCTCCAGCCCCTGCCGGCCCCTACAAACAAACAAACACACACACACACACACACACACACACAAGGACAGATACAAATACAGGTACCTTCTCCTCCAATGAGAACTCCCTCTCAAACTCCCCTGTTTGCCACCGCTGCTCGCAGCTGTACCGCTGCCTGGCTGGGCGGAAGCTTTTATGGGCCCCTTAATCAGCCAGGCCCCGCCCCCTACTCAGGGCTCGGCGTCGTCCCAGCCCCCAGCCCCTGCGGCCCCTGCAAACAAACACACACACACACACACAAGGACAGATGCAAATACAGGTACCTTCTCCTCCAATGAGAACTCCCTCTCAAACTCCCCTGTTTGCCGCCGCTGCTCGCAGCTGTACCGCTCCTGGCTGGGAGGCCGCTTTTATGGGCCCCTTAATCAGCCAGGCCCTGCCACCTACTCAGGGCTCGGCATCGTCCCAGCCCCCAGCCCCTGCCGGCCCCAACAAACAAACACACACACACACACACACACACACACACACACACACAAGGACAGATGCAAATACAGGTACCTTCTCCTCCAATGAGAACTCCCTCTCAAACTCCCCTGTTTGCCGCCGCTGCTCGCAGCTGTACCGCTCCCTGGCTGGGAGGCCGCTTTTATGGGCCCCTTAATCAGCCAGGCCCTGCCACCTACTCAGGGCTCGGCATCGTCCCAGCCCCCAGCCCCTGCCAGCTCCTACAAACAAACACACACACACACACACACACACACACACACACACACACACAAGGACAGATGCAAATACAGGTACCTTCTCCTCCAATGAGAACTCCCTCTCAAGCTCCCCTGTTTGCCGCCGCTGCTTGCAGCTGTACCGCTCCCTGGCTGGGCGGCCGCTTTTATGGGCCCCTTAATCAGCCAGGCCCCGCCCCCTACTCAGGGCTCGGCGTCGTCCCAGCCCCCAGCCCCTGCCGGCCCCTACAAACAAACACACACACACACACACACAAGGACAGATGCAAATACAGGTACCTTCTCCTCCAATGAGAACTCCCAGTCAAACTCCCCTGTTTGCCGCCGCTGCTCGCAGCTGTACCGCTGCCTGGCTGGGCAACCGCTTTTATGGGTCCCTTAATCAGCCAGGCCCCGCCCCCTACTCAGGGCTCGGCGTCGTCCCAGCCTCCAGCCCCTGCCGGCCCCTACAAACAAACAAACACACACACACACACACACACACACACACACACACACACAAGGACAGATGCAAATACAGGTACCTTCTCCTCCAATGAGAACTCCCTCTCAAACTCCCCTGTTTGCCACCGCTGCTCGCAGCTGTACCGCTGCCTGGCTGGGCGGAAGCTTTTATGGGCCCCTTAATCAGCCAGGCCCCGCCCCCTACTCAGGGCTCGGCGTCGTCCCAGCCCCCAGCCCCTGCCGGCCCCTACAAACAAACAAACACACACACACACACACACACACACACACACACACACACACAAGGACAGATGCAAATACAGGTACCTTCTCCTCCAATGAGAACTCCCTCTCAAACTCCCCTGTTTGCCGCCGCTGCTCGCAGCTGTACCGCTCCCTGGCTGGGAGGCCGCTTTTATGGGCCCCTTAATCAGCCAGGCCCTGCCACCTACTCAGGGCTCGGCGTCGTCCCAGCCCCCAGCCCCTGCCAGCCCCTACAAACAAACACACACACACACACACACAAGGACAGATGCAAATACAGGTACCTTCTCCTCCAATGAGAACTCCCTCTCAAGCTCCCCTGTTTGCCGCCGCTGCTTGCAGCTGTACCGCTCCCTGGCTGGGCGGCCGCTTTTATGGGCCCCTTAATCAGCCAGGCCCCGCCCCCTACTCAGGGCTCGGCGTCGTCCCAGCCCCCAGCCCCTGCCGGCCCCTACAAACAAACACACACACACACACACAAGGACAGATGCAAATACAGGTACCTTCTCCTCCAATGAGAACTCCCTCTCAAACTCCCCTGTTTGCCGCCGCTGCTCGCAGCTGTACCGCTACCTGGCTGGGCGGCCGCTTTTATGGGCCCCTTAATCAGCCAGGTCCCGCCTCCTACTCAGGGCTCGGCGTCGTCCCAGCCCCCAGCCCCTGCCGGCCCCTACAAACAAACACACACACACACACACAAGGACAGATGCAAATACAGGTACCTTCTCCTCCAATGAGAACTCCCTCTCAAACTCCCCTGTTTGCCGCCGCTGCTCGCAGCTGTACCGCTACCTGGCTGGGCGGCCGCTTTTATGGGCCCCTTAATCAGCCAGGTCCCGCCTCCTACTCAGGGCTCGGCGTCGTCCCAGCCCCCAGCCCCTGCCGGCCCCTACAAACAAACAAACACACACAAACAAGGACAGATGCAAATACAGGTACCTTCTCCTCCAATGAGAACTCCCTCTCAAACTCCCCTGTTTCCCACCGCTGCTCACAGCTGTACCGCTGCCTGGCTGGGCGGAAGCTTTTATGGGCCCCTTAATCAGCCAGGCCCCGCCCCCTATTCAGGGCTCGGCGTCGTCCCAGCCCCCAGCCCCTGCCGGCCCCTACAAACAAACAAACACACACACACAAGGACAGATGCAAATACAGGTACCTTCTCCTCCAATGAGAACTCCCTCTCAAACTCCCCTGTTTGCCGCCGCTGCTCGCAGCTGTACCGCCCGCTGGCTGGGCGGCCGCTTTTATGGGCCCCTTAATCAGCCATGCCCCGCCCCCTACTCAGGGCTCAGCGTCGTCCCAGCCCCCAGCCCCTGCCGGCCCCTACAAACAAACACACACACACACACACACACACACAAGGACAGATGCAAATACAGGTACCTTCTCCTCCAATGAGAACTCCCTCTCAAACTCCCCTGTTTGCCCCCGCTGCTCGCAGCTGTACCGCTGCCTGGCTGGGCGGCCGCTTTTATGGGCCCCTTAATCAGCCAGGCCCCGACCCCTACTCAGGGCTCGGCGTCGTCCCAGCCCCCAGCCCCTGCCCTCCCCTACAAACAAACACACACACACAAGGACAGATGCAAATACAGGTACCTTCTCCTCCAATGAGAACTCCCTCTCAAACTCCCCTGTTTGCCGCTGCTGCTCGCAGCTGTACCGCTGCCTGGCTGGGCGGCCGCTTTTATGGGCCCCTTAATCAGCCAGGCCCCGCCCCCTACTCAGGGCTCGGCGTCGTCCCAGCCTCCAGCCCCTGCCGGCCCCTACAAACAAACACACACACACACACACAAGGACAGAT